>NC_080045.1:13943340-14243340 GCF_012489685.1 Lotus japonicus
ATGACAAGTTTGAGAGTCTGTTTGATTCCTATGGAATTACACATGATTTCTCTTGTCCCAGAACTCCTCAACAAAATGGTGTTGTTGAGAGGAAGAACAGAACTCTTCAGGAGATGGCTAGAACCATGCTCCAAGAAACTGGCATGGCTAAGCACTTTTGGGCAGAGGCAGTAAATACAGCATGTTACATTCAGAACAGAATCTCTGTGAGACCAATTCTGAATAAGACTCCTTATGAATTGTGGAAGAACATAAAACCCAACATTTCTTATTTTCATCCTTTTGGCTGTGTTTGTTATGTTCTCAATACTAAGGATAGATTGCATAAATTTGATGCTAAATCTTCTAAGTGTCTATTACTTGGTTATTCTGATAGATCTAAAGGTTTTAGATTTTATAATACTGATGCTAAGACTATTGAAGAATCTATTCATGTTAGATTTGATGATAAGCTTGACTCTGACCAGTCAAAGCTAGTTGAAAAGTTTGCAGATTTAAGCATTAATGTTTCTGACAAAGGCAAAGCTCCAGAGGAAGTTGAGCCAGAGGAAGATGAACCAGAGGAAGAAGCTGGTCCCTCTAACTCACAAACTCTGAAGAAGAGCAGAATCACTGCAGCTCATCCTAAGGAATTGATTCTGGGCAACAAAGATGAACCAGTCAGAACCAGATCTGCCTTCAGACCCTCTGAAGAGACCTTGCTGAGTCTGAAAGGATTGGTGTCCTTAATTGAACCCAAGTCCATAGATGAAGCTCTTCAGGACAAGGATTGGATTCTGGCCATGGAAGAAGAATTGAATCAATTCTCCAAGAACGATGTTTGGAGCTTAGTGAAGAAGCCTGAGAATGTCCATGTTATTGGAACGAAATGGGTATTCAGAAACAAGCTAAATGAGAAAGGAGATGTAGTCAGAAACAAGGCAAGGCTAGTTGCTCAAGGCTACAGCCAGCAGGAAGGAATAGACTACACTGAAACATTTGCTCCAGTAGCAAGACTGGAGGCAATCAGACTATTGATTTCTTTCTCAGTAAATCACAACATAGTTCTACATCAGATGGACGTAAAGAGTGCCTTCCTAAATGGTTATATCTCAGAGGAAGTCTATGTTCATCAACCCCCAGGTTTTGAAGATGAAAAGAAACCAGACCATGTGTTCAAATTGAAGAAATCACTCTACGGTCTGAAGCAAGCTCCCAGAGCATGGTATGAGAGACTTAGCTCATTCCTTCTGGAGAATGAGTTTGTAAGGGGTAAAGTAGATACAACTCTCTTTTGCAAGACTTATAAAGATGATATCTTAATTGTGCAAATTTATGTTGATGATATTATATTTGGTTCTGCTAATCAATCTCTATGCAAAGAATTTCTGAGATGATGCAGGCTGAATTTGAGATGAGTATGATGGGAGAATTAAAGTACTTTCTGGGAATACAAGTTGATCAAACACCAGAAGGAACATATATCCATCAGAGCAAGTACACTAAAGAACTTCTGAAGAAGTTCAATATGCTGGAATCTACAGTGGCCAAGACTCCAATGCATCCAACATGCATTCTGGAAAAAGAAGATATAAGTGGTAAAGTATGTCAGAAGCTCTATCGTGGCATGATAGGTTCACTTCTGTACTTAACTGCATCTAGGCCAGACATATTATTTAGTGTTCATTTATGTGCTCGTTTCCAATCAGATCCAAGGGAAACCCACTTAACTGCTGTTAAGAGGATCCTAAGGTATCTGAAAGGCACCACTAACCTTGGCTTGATGTATAAGAAAACATCAGAGTATAAGCTTTCAGGTTATTGTGATGCTGATTATGCTGGAGATAGAACAGAGAGAAAAAGTACTTCTGGAAATTGTCAATTTCTGGGAAGCAATCTAGTCTCATGGGCAAGCAAGAGGCAATCAACCATTGCTCTATCAACTGCAGAGGCAGAATATATCTCAGCAGCAATATGCAGCACTCAGATGCTCTGGATGAAACATCAGCTGGAGGATTATCAGATCCTTGAGAGCAATATCCCAATCTATTGTGATAACACTGCTGCAATTTCGTTGAGCAAGAATCCTATCTTGCATTCAAGGGCAAAGCACATTGAGGTAAAGTATCACTTCATTAGAGATTATGTGCAGAAGGGCGTACTTCTTCTGAAGTTTGTTGATACTGACCATCAATGGGCAGATATCTTTACAAAGCCCTTAGCTGAAGATAGATTTAATTTTATTCTGAAAAATCTAAACATGGACTTTTGTCCAGAGTGAAGATAGATCAGAACCTCTGACTATGATACTTCTTGATCAGAAGATGTCTAGTCCAGAAGGTAACTCAATCAGAGTGTGTGTGCCCACTGGTACTGACTCTGAAGCTGAGACAACAACACGTGCGTCAGAATTTCTGATGCATAGTTCCTTGTGCCCGTGTGACAGTCTGTTGTGATTGCGTGTAGATATGCTTATCTCCTGTGTGTGATTGTGTATTTTACTGTTACTGTCTATCTTTAATTTTCAACCGTTGATCTTAAAGTGCTTTTTGAATCAACAACGGTTATTTGATAAAACCCACTATACACACACGTTCTCTCTCACTTCCGGTTTTCACTCTCGCACTCCCTGCTTTTCAAAACTGCCTCCTTCGTGATTTCTCTCTCGATCTCTCTTCATCCTTCAAACTTCATCTTCTACCTCAAACCTTCAACCTCTTCAAAATGGTGAGACAAACCAGAAGATCTACTGCAGATGCACCTCAGTTCCCTCACATGGTAGTCGGTTTGGCAACGGGTCAACGGGGCTCTGAGAACCCAGCACAAGAACAAGTTCAAGCTCAAGAGGAGATTGTTCCTATTGCAGAACGGGGCTGTGCCGTTCACTGTGTATTTCCTCCTGAGGAACTCCAAGTCCTGGCAGAATGGAGATTCAACCTCGACAACTTGGCTGCAAATGGGTTTGATCTCCGTCCTGAAGTCCAAGCTCAAGGTTGGGGAAACTACTTCAATCGACTTCGAGGACCGGTGTATGAGAAGCTAGTAAAGGAATTCTGGAAGCACGCTGATTGTGATGACACTCAGGTGGTCTCTTACATACTGGGTAGGAAGATCATCATCACGGAGAAGTCATTCGTGAATCTGCTAGGTGCAGAAACTGCTCATGGGTATCGGTTCTCACTGACGGAATCGAAGCTGAAACCCAGAACCAAGGACATCGTCAACAAGGCCCTGTACACCACCTTCAAACCGGGCAAGACGAGCTACAAAGTGATGGACCTTCAACCCAAACTCAGGGTCTGGCACAAGATCCTGCTCAACTGCATCAATCAACGACCAAAGGGCAGTTCTCCAGACTACATCAACTTCAATCAGAAGGCGATGCTGTTCTTCATTCAAGACAAGGAGAAGATCTGCCTTCCCTACTTCCTGTTCTCCTATTTGAAGGAATGCATCCGGAAGTCTCGCACCACCTCCTCCATCAAGTCAGCCATCAAATATATCCCTTTTGGGAGGCTGATCTCAGACTTTCTCATTGAAAGCAACTTGGTGCAAGATTTGATCAATGCTGGTTGCACAGAGGATTTGAGCACAATTGTTAGCGATGTCTTCACTGCCAACTCTCTGAAGAAGATGGGTTTGGTCCAGAAGAAGATTGCTCCTGCTCATGAGGACACATCTTCTGAGATCAGAGGAAGAAGAATGCCTCTGAATGACTACCCTCTGTGGACTCAAGCAGACCATCCTGAAGCCATCAGATGCTATGTTGAAGACCTCAGGGCTCAAGGATTCGAGATTGACCTTGATGATTTCGTCAGCAGACTTCCACCAGCTCCAGAGTTTCCTTCTCCTCCCAAGAAGAAAACCAAGAGGAAGATGGTTCTGGACGAATCCTCAGAGGAATCTGATGTCCCTCTGGTCAAGAAGGCGAAGAGCAAGCCTGATGATGATGATGGTGATGATAGTGAGGATGGTCCTCCAAAGAAGAAGCAGAAGAAAGTCAGAATTGTGGTGAAGCCTACTCGGGTGGAACCAGCTGCTGCAGAGGTCAGAAGGACTGAACCTCCTGCCAGAGTGACTCGATCATCAGCACATACAAGTAAGCCTGCACTTACCTCTGATGATGATTTGAATTTATTTGATGCACTCCCAATTTCTGCCTTACTCCAACACTCTTCAAATCCTCTCACTCCTATTCATGAATCCCAGCCAGCCGCACAAACCACCTCTCCACCACATTCCCCAAGATCTTCATTCTTTCAACCTTCTCCTACTGAAGCACCACTCTGGAATTTGCTTCAGAACCAACCCTCTAGGTCAGAAGATCCAACCTCTCTCCTTACCATTCCATACGACCCATTACCTTCTGAACCCATCATCCCCAACCAACCAGAACCCAAACCAACAGAACCACAACCCAGAACGTCTGATCACTCTGCTCCCAGAGCATCAGCACGTCCTGCTGTCAGAACCACGGATACAGACTCTTCATCAGCCTTCACACCTGTATCCTTCCCCATCAATGTCATTGACTCTCCTCCCTCCAATACCTCTGAATCACTTAGAAAATTCATGGAGGTTAGGAAAGAGAAGGTATCTGCCTTGGAAGAATATTACCTTACCTGTCCAAGCCCTAGGCAATATCCTGGCCCTAGACCTGAACGTCTAGTTGACCCAGATGAACCTATCTTGGCCAATCCTATCCAAGAGGCAGACCCCTTTGTCCAACAGGCTCACCCTGTCCCTGACCAACAAGAGCCAATTCAACCAGACCCTGAACCTGAACAATCAGTATCTAACCAATCCTCGGTTAGATCACCTCACCCTCTGGTTGAAACTTCAGACCCTCACCGTGGAACCTCTGAACCCAATGCTCCCATAATTAACATTGGTTCTCCACAAGGTGCCTCTGAAGCTCATAGCAGCAATCACCCAGCCTCTCCTGCACCCAACCTCTCCATCATTCCCTATACTCACCTTCAACCCACATCTCTCTCTGAGTGCATCAATATTTTCAATCATGAAGCCTCCTTGAGGCTCCGCAATGTGCACGGTCAGACTGACCTCAGTGAGAATGCTGAAAATGTGGCTGATGAGTGGAACAATTTGAGCACTTGGCTGGTGGCTCAGTTTCCCGTTATGCTGCAGCTCCTGCATGCAGAGGGAAGTCAGAGCATTGAGGCTGCAAAGCAAAGGTTTGCTAGGAGGGTGGCTCTTCATGAACTCGAACAGAGAACCAAGCTTCTTGAAGCCATTGAAGAAGCCAAGAGACAGAAAGAACAAGAAGAAGAAGCTGCCCGTCAAGCAGCAGCTCAGGCTGAACAAGCCAGACTTGAGGCAGAACGTCTTGAAGCTGAGGCTGAGGCAGAGCGACTTGCACCAGTTCTGTTTACTCCTGCTGCTTCTGCTTCCATTCCAGAACCTCAAGCTGCTCAGAACGTTCCTTCCAGCTCTACTCCGACAAGCTCATCCAGACTCGACATCATGGAACAACGTCTTGACACTCATGAATCCATGCTGATTGAGATGAAGCACATGATGATGGAACTTCTGCGCCGTACTGACAAATCTTAGTCTTTTAGGATCTCTTCTTTTTCTTCCTTTTCCTTTTTTTTAACGTTGTTTTATTTAAACTCTGCTTATTTACTTACTTTAATTTGTTCATTTGTGACTCTATATGCATATATCTATATATATTTGTGTCACATATGTTTGCAAAACCTGTTTTATTCATAATTGTTCTATGTTTACATCATAATTCTTTCCATCATACATTATTCCCTATATCTAGAATGGAGGATCCTTCCTCATTCTTCTGCATTCTTGGCGCTGCTCCACTCTTTCCTTCTCCAGACGATCCAATGCATACTCTATGTTGCCAAGTTTGATGCTCAGATCATCTTTTTCTAGACTATCTTCTGTCGTCTTGAGTCTCTTTTCCACAGTCTCCTTCTCTTCCAGCAGATTCAGCTCCCGCTGGCAAAGCTCCTGAATCTCTTCCACGAAGCAGAGGAACTCCTTCAGATCTTTCTCCATCTCTGGACCAAGATCTTCTTCAAGCAGTGTCTTCG
Source organism: Lotus japonicus (assembly GCF_012489685.1). Lineage (NCBI taxonomy): Eukaryota > Viridiplantae > Streptophyta > Magnoliopsida > Fabales > Fabaceae > Lotus > Lotus japonicus. The sequence goes on from NC_080045.1 coordinate 13,949,391, forward strand.
TCAGCTCTTGTATGGTCTTTGTACCATCGGGATGCCTAATATTGAGGAACATATCTTCCTCAAACGCCTTCCTTCTGAGCTCTTCTAATGCCATTCTGTATGATGCCATTTTTTTTTTTCTGAATATTATTCGAGGTGTGAAGCTTACCTTTCTCTCCAACGTTTTTATAGGCTTCACTTTCTCTCTGAAAGTTAATGCTCTTACAGTTTCTCGAGGTTAAGTACTTGGTAACTGACCCTTCTATTTCCTCACTTGACCGGTGGTAAACGTTCATCCCTTGCATTAACTCTTCTATTTATTATCGCCTCACTCTGATTCTTACATCGTCTTCATTTTCTTTCAACTTAGACCTTCTCTACGGGGGAAGTACCTTGTACTTCAAGCTAAGTTTTTCACACCCCAAGCTTTTTGCTTATGACAAAAAGGGGGAGTAAACCCAGTTTTTGATGTGTAAGATGTGTTAGTGTAACTTATTTTTCTTTTGGAGATTTTAAGAGTTCCACCTTCATGACCATAGATGTGTCACTGGGCAAATACAAGGAATACATTTCACTTCTTCTGAAGTGATTCTAAGTTGACTCTGATACCCAAGACTCTGATACCTTGTCCATGACTCTGATCACTTATGCGCTCTGATTATTCGTTTTTCATCTATGTCATAAGCTTTTCACTCTGAACTCTTATATGATTTAGCTCAGAATCTAGACTTTACTAACGTTTTCATCAAGTATTAGATTCAGGGGGAGCTAAGCTCAGAATCAAGCAGTGACTTGAATTCAGAATGAGCAAGATAAACTATTCACATCAGGATAAGTCTTATTCTATATCTCTAAACTCTGAGTGAATTCAGTTTAATGTTTAAGAATTGTTCATCAAAAATCTTAGTTTTGTCATCATCAAAAAGGGGGAGATTGTAAGATCAAGTTTTGATCTAGTAGTACAACTCTATGTTTTGATGATTACAAGTTAACCTTTTGATATGAACAATTGTGGTACTCTAACGTGTTTTTCTGAGTGTGCTATCTACAGGCTCTGACCCTGACTCAATTTCACACAAATCAGAAGCACTGTGTATAAAGGGTAACCCAAGCAACGCTTTCGCATTCACCATGTTCAGTATGAACAGTGGAAAAGCTTCAGAAGATCTGAAGCTATACAAACTCTGATGAGGACTCAGTCGCTAGAAGCTCTGATGATCCAGAAGTTCTGACAACCAAGAAACACTGAAGGTTCAGATGTTCCGATGGTGTAGAAGACTCTGAAGATCCAGAAGCTGAATAGTGGAAACTCTGAAGTCCAGAAGCAAGAAACTCTGAAGGCCATGTTCTTCCCTCTGAGTTCAGAATCAGAAGATACAATGGTCAGAGGATCTGTGCTATCCCTCTGACTCTGATCAACCGGCTTCACAAGTTCCAATACGAAGCATTCCTCTGATCAGAAGTCTCCTAGGTTAAAAGGTCAAGTCGCTATCCAAGTACAAAAGCAAGTGTACCTTCCTGACGACCTACCTAACGTTCTCAGCCACAGCAGAAGCTGGATTTTCCAGAACTGCCCTCCAACGGTAGCATTTCCCATGCAACGCTCAACCCTAATCCTTGGAGTATATATAGAGGCTGAAGATTGAAAGAAGCGGCTAGAAGAAGAAAAAAATATACAAGAAGCAATACACACGCGCAAGATATATTCTAAGCTTTCTTTCATCTTGTAATTTATTTTAGTTTACACTCAGCTTATTCAGAAGCAAACCCTTGTAAACACCAACCTCAAACAGTTGTTTGATTTTCCTTTAGGAGATCAAGGTTGATCGGATCCTAGAGAAGACTAAGAGAGTGAATCTTAGTGTGAGCTAAGTCAGTGTAATTGTTAGTCACTTGTAGGTTTCAAGTGCAGTTGTAACTCTTACCTGATTAGTGGATTGCCTTCATTCTAAGAAGGAAGAAATCACCTTAACGGGTGGACTGGAGTAGCTTGAGTGATTTATCAAGTGAACCAGGATAAAATCCTTGTGTGCTTTTCTATCTCTATCTTTTGCACTTAGTTCTCGAAAAGATTTGTTAAAATCTTTAAGGTGGTAGTTTTGTACTGAAAACGTTATTCAAACCCCCCCTTTCTACCGTTTTTCATACCTTCAACAATAACAATAACAAACAAGGAAATGAGGCAAATAAGACGCTGTTATTATTACTAAATGAAAAAGGAGTACAGAGGATAGAAGGAACGAAGAACACTAGTCCTAGATATATAGGAAAGCACGGGAGTTCTTCATGGAGATAAGCTGAAGATGCAGGGGACGCACGTCCTGATCAATGGAGGCTAACTGGGTAGCCAGTTCTTCCTTCAGAGCTTCATTCTCCCGGACAACATCCTGATCGGCTTCTTCTTGATCTTCTTCATATTCCAGAAGCATACAAATGCCCTGGAACTGAGCTTCAATGTCCTTCCTGCGAGAGGTCAGACGAAGGAGGTCGTTCAGAACTTCTTGAAGGTTCTGAAGACAGTGAGTCTGATGGGATGTCAGCCAACAGTTCAGAAGATTCTCAATCTTCACCAGAGCTTGAGAGATCTGAGATGAAGATAAGTTAACGCTCCATGGAAAGACTTGGTCAAATACCATAGTCTTGATTTCAGAGATCAATTCAACAGTAGTCATGTTGATTTAGAGGAGAAGAGAATTGAGATGAAGGAGTTGAGTGAGATTGAGATGTGATGAAGAGGAATGTACGCAGAGAATTATAAAGATGAAAAGTAACAGAAAAACATGCATAAAACTCATCAAATCATAAAAGTATGTGAGTTACTAAGTGGACGGTGCATTGAATAAGAGAATAGAAATTAACACAGTCAACATGAATTAAATTCACAGAAAACAAATAAATGCATGCAGGATAGATGAAGGGGGTTCAAGGCTTTGATGATGAAGGAAGATTCTCGATCAGATACTTCATCATAGCTTCCATCTTGCTGGTGGATTCCTGAATCTGCCTACTTTGTTCAATCTGAACAAGTCCTTGTTGCTCAACCATCTGAAACAATCTTTGTTGATCATCTTGAATTCTGTCAATTCTGGCAGCAAGAGTAGCAACTTCTGGAGCTTGAGCAGAAGTAGGAACTTCTGGAGCTTGAGTATGAGTAGGAACTTCTGCCTCTGATGACATTTCAGCATCAACTAGAATTGGCACTTGCTTCTCAACTTCATCAACAGTTGCATCTTCCAGAATGACTATTCCGTCAGAGCTATCTTCTGCAACCTCTGCTGGAATCATCTCAGCATCTTCTGAGGTACATTCAGAAACAACATAGTGTCTTTCAGCCATAGCTCTTCTCAAGGGTTCACAAACCCTGTGCAGCACTCTCTGCCTTTGCTCATAAGCTCTCTCAGACGCATCATGAACTCTCAGACGTTTCTCATAGAGAAGCTGCTTCTGAAATTCATAAGCTCTGCTTTCTGACCATCTTCCGAAGGCAGACCACAGACCATCAACAAATGAAGCATCAAATTGATTATCAGTTACCTGATATAGCCATTTCAGTCTTCTGGTTGCCTCTTCAGAGAACTCCTGAATGAGTTGAATCAGATTTTGAGGTCGGAAGGAGGTTGCCAAGGTCAGGACAGGCTGGGGAGTTCTGGTTGCATTTGAGCTTGAAGCATTGGAGCTATCAGTTCTGGGTTGTCTTGAAGGAATAGAATCAATCTCATGGTTCTTCTCTATTCCAGAATGATCAGATTCATCCATATGCTCAGCTTCAGAGATTGTTACTTGCCTTTGCCTGGAGGTAGCAGTCTTCTCAAGTGAGGTAAAACTCAGATCTCGTGAGTTGACTACAGAGTAATTGGACAGAGACACATAGGAGGTTTCTGCAGCATCTTGAAGCTGATCCTCAAAATTGGAAGCAATTTGTTGAATTGGCTTCACATTGAAAGGAGGTTCAAGGATCTGAACATCATCATCCTCTTGTTCTTCCTCAGTAGGGAGCTCACTAGTTTGAGTCAAGAGGAGGGTCTTTGAAGTAGATGGAGGCTGGAGAGTGAAGTGTTGAACCAAGTTTCTCAGTGTAGCCTCACTTTGAACAATACCTTGAATGAAAGGATTGAGAGGAGGCACAGGTGCAGTTGTGGTGGATGTGGAAGAGGTGTGAATTGGGATGGATGGAATGGCAGTGGTAGCTGTTTGGATGTTTGATTGAGGAGCTTGTGTTTCAGCTTGGGAGAAGGCTTGTGTTTGAGGTTCTGTTTGAATGGAAGTTGTTTGGATTAGGGTTGGCATGGCAGTAGATATAGGCAGGGGTTGTTCAGGAATAACTACTAAAGCAGAATCAGAGTTAATGCTTTCAGTAATTACCTTACTTGATTCTCTGAGAGAGATGGAACTGGTGGGTCTAGCAGTCCTTGCAGGATCTGAAGCTGTCTTTGATCTCCTTTCTCTTTGGACTTCTGAGACCTTTTCAGATGCTTGCTATGGTCCTGACTCCTTCTTCTGAAGTGGACCCTTCAGAGGCAGTTTCAACGTCTTGCCTATGGGTTCAATATCTGAATCAGTGGATTCTTCACCTTCTGCTGATTCCCTTATGACTTGAAGCACATTCTCAATGATTTCACAGTCATCCTGCTCAACTTCTTCTTGAACTTGGGCTTTTTGAATTCTCTGCCTTTTTACCAGAGGAATATCGTCCTCGGTTTCCTCATCAGATGATTCTTCAATAATTGCTTTCCTCTTGACATTCCTTCTAGGTGGAACTTCTTCTTCTTGAGTTCCAGATGAAGAATCCATAGGGCTCTCAGAGGAATAAGATTGAGATTCCTCATATGACTCTTCTGGAGTTCTTTCAGGAGAGGGTTCTGGAACTGATTCCCTGATGACTACCGACTTGGATGCAGCTTTCTTCCTTTTAGGTTCTTCGATCAGAATCCCTTTGCCCTTGGGATCTGAAGGCTTGCTGGTTGTCTTCTTTGCTCTCCTTGTTGGCATCTCAGAAGGACTGTCAGGAAGAGTCCTGACAAACTCTTCAAGAGTGATTTTATCTCCATTGCTTCTGAGCATTCTTACATATTCCAGAATGCTTGTTGGATTGTCCTTCTTGGACCAGAGAGGAAAGTCATCAACAGGATAGTTCTTCTGACGAACCTCTTCAGAGGTATCTTCTGTGGGCTCAACTTGGACTTTCTCAATGATTTGCATTCTTTTCAACTTGGTTCCAAAATGTTTCTCCCATACTTTTTAAGTTAAGAGAGCATTTATGCGAGGATTGTATGCTAATGTGCTAAGTTGGGGGGAGTGAAGGCTTTGATATATTTTTGTTAGTTTTCTATCCTTTGTATATATAATGTTTGAAAAAAAAATTGCTTGTGCATAGTCTATCTAAAAACAAAAAAAAAGAAAAGAAAAGAAAAGAAAAAATGATTGGAAAAGAATGGAAATGAGAAGAAAAGGGGTTTATGTGCATGAAATTGTGTAAAAGGGGTGAAAAAAGAGGGTTGGTAGAAGGAGAGTGAAAAATGTTCATAATTTTTGCATGAATCCAAATGTAATTGCTCTCTTGACTTGAAAATATCTTGAAATCTAGAAAAACCAATTTTCTTGATAACCCTAGCCACATTACAACCCAGAAAGACCATTGTGATTTTTGAGTTTCCATGCAGTTTTAATAGTTGATGAGACAGGTAACAAGTTTGACATGTTGTGAATCAATGGCTGAATAGTGTGAAACACTTACCTTATAGAGAATTGAAGAGTAGTGAATAGTTTGATGAGAATTTGAATGGTTCCCTGATTGAAGAGTATTGGATTCAATGTTATGCCAATGATTTCATGCTGGTGTGTTTTTGTATCATTACTGTAACCATTTGTTGTGGGCTTCACATGTTCTAGTTGGTAATTGATGCTTGAATCATGCTTGTGAAAAGAAACTTTGACATTAGTAGTTCATATGCCATGCTTGTTCAAGAACCTTTGTGAATATGTTTTGTTAGCCAATACCTTTTGTTTGAGGACAAACAAAGTTTCAAGTTTGGGGGAGTTGATAAGTGCCAAATTTACCTGATTTTCTATATTAATTTCGGCACTTATCTGTTCTAAATGTGTACGTTATCTTTCAAATTATCCCTCAATAAGGTTAATTTAGTAAGTAGATAGTTTTTATATAGATAAATGTAAGATATGTTAGTTTTATCATTTAGACTCTTTGGTTTTTATTGTAGGAGAAAAGTCAAGAAGATCCAACCATTTGAAGATCAAAAGGGCTAAAAATATTGAAGTTCGCTTAAGCCAAAAGTTGGCTCGCTTAAGCCAAATTACATGGCAGTAGCAGTGGTTCTGGAAGACAATTTGGCTTAAGCGAGAAATGGTCTCGCTTAAGCTGAAAGACCTTACCTGAACATGAAGAATCCTCCTCGCTTAAGCGGAACCTTTATCAGCTTAAGCGAAATTGTGCCCTGTTTATAAAAGGCTCGACCAAGATTAGAAATGGATGATCTCTTGACATATTTTGGACCTCTTAGAGAGAAAATTGCATAGAGAAGAAGGAAATGAACTTTGGGAGCTTTGATCCACCATCCATCGTGCTGGAGACACACCGAGGACGGCACGGGTCACCGCTTTCACCTTAGTTTCCTCTTGTAAGCTTTGTAAGCAATCCATGGATATGGGTTGCTAAGTTTCTTTGTTGGATTTGGATGTAGCCTTTAACTATGACTTGTTCTTCTTGATTTCTATATGAAAATATCGTTTCTATTACATGATTCAATGGTTTTCTCTTGTTCTTAATGCTATGTTTTAGTTTGCGCACCTAGAACATATCGCTTGATTCGGCGTAAGAGCGGAAGCTACAACGTCTAGAGTCCGACCTAGAGTTAACCATCTAATAAATCTAATTGCTAGGAATAGAGTTAGGTTTGTTAGTCCCTTAAACATCTGAGCTTAAAGATAACTTAGCTTTTCTATGCATGTGAGGAATCAATGTTTAGGAAAGTAAGTTATAGATATCCACTCATGTGAGGAATCAATGAAGTAGGGTAGAAATGGTGTAGATGAATCATGGATAGGAATGAATATTCATATAGAATCATAGGACACTAATAGTTAAACGGTGAACTCCAATTCCAACAGCTTTCTCTCTTGATATCAATCGTTTTACTCTCGCTTTGTTTAATTTGAATGTGTTTTGGTCACCGAAACAATTATCAACCTTTTGAAAATCTATTGCTTGGGTAATTTTACTAAAGAACAGAATTTGTGTTAGCAATTCCCTGCGGATACGACAAAACCCTATGCTATACTACAATTGAATCTTGAGGATTTTGAAAGTAGTATCAGTGTAGAAAAAATCTCTCAACAAAATGGCGCCGTTGCCGGGGAATTGTGTCAATACAAAAGCATTGCTTTAGTTTCTTATCTTGAGCAATTGTGAATATAGTACATAGTTTTTTTTTATTTGTGTTTATCTTGTCTACTAATCTCTTTGGCTAGATTGTATTCTCACTTTGTTTATGCGAGGTAAGATTCCAGCTGATCAACTCCAATACGATCCGGAAATTGAAGCTATAGCTAGGAGGAACAACAACAAAACAAAGAAGAGAAAGCAACTTGCCAAGTCGAGGAAGAGGCAAGAATCATCAACTTCTTCAAATCAAGAACAAGGAACAATGGCTGCAGCTGGAGGTGGTGGCATTCAAGATGAAAATGCAGGTTTTGTGAATTTTACTCCGAGGAACATGACAAGGATAGGTAGACCTGCAGGCAATGAAAGACCAATGGAGATGAAGTCTGGATTGGTACAGCTGATGTACGCCAATCCATTTGCGGGTTTAGACCATGAGAATCCGCACACGCATTTGACAAAGTTCTATGAACTTTGTGGCACGGCTGGTCTTACACAAGCTGAGGAAGAAGCTGTGTTTCTGAGGCTTTTTCCCTTGACTCTACTTGGGCAAGCAAAGGAGTGGTTTTTAGATCAACCACAAAGTAGCCTTACCGATTGGAATGAACTTGAACGGAAATTCTTTGCAAGGTATTTCTCTGATTCTAAATTTATGGATTGTAAAACTGCGATTTCTGCTTTCTCTCAGGGTGCAGGTGAAAACTTATGTGAAACTTGGGAGAGGTTTAAATCGTTGTTGAGGAAATGCCCGAACCATGAGTTTGATGCAAGGTCCCAAATCCATATCTTTCGAAAGGGCTTGCAGCAACCAACTAGGTTGATTCTGGACGCAACATCCGGTGGTTCTTTAATGGCTAAATCGCCCATTGAAGCCATTCAAATCATTGAAGCGATGGCCTTAAATGATCAACAAGATCAACATCACCGAGGTTCACCTAGGAGAAGAGGAATGATTGAGCTTGGAGCGACTGATGCTATGTTAGCTCAAAACAAGCAGCTCCAACAACAACTGGACGAAGTAAAGCAAACACTGAAAAATCTGCCCAAACAGCTAAAGGAGATGCATGATTCCTCTTCTAGAAAACAGGTATATATATGTGATGTTTGTGCAGGTGATCATCATACTAGTAGTTGTGATCAGAATCAAGAAGAAGTGAACTATGTGGGAAATCAGCAGAGGCAAGGTCAGTATCAAGGAAACTACCCCAGGGGAGGAAATCAAAAATATAATCAACTTTGGAGGCAAGATGCATGTCCCTCATCTAGCAGGGCACCACCATTACCTTATCAGAATCAACAATACCAACAACCACCAGTGGATAGGACTGCAAAGCTAGAATACACTCTGAATCAATTTATGCAGGTTTCAATATCCAACCATAAAAATACTGATGCATCTATTAAAAACTTAGAAATACAGGTTGGACAGATGGCTAAACAATTGAGTCAGCTGACTACTGAGCAGAAAGGGAAGTTCCATGCCAATACAGAAGACAATCCTAGGGAGCATTGCAATGCAATATTCACAAGAAGTGGGAGAGTAGTTGGTGGAGAGGTTGATGTGGATGAAGAGAAAAATGAGAGCCATGATCCAAAAGAGAGTGAAAAAGAGGAAGAAGTTGAAAAAGAAGAAGAAAGGAATAAAAGGGAGGTTGTAGATAGAGAGGAAAAGAAAAAGAGTGAAAACCATGAGAAAAAGAAAGAGATTGAGGAAGTCAGATGGAGTCCACCTATCCAACGCTTGCCATATCCTCCAAATTCTAAAAAGATTGATCATGAGAGGCAAAAGAGGAGATTTCTAGATATTTTCAGGCATTTGAACATCACAATGCCATTTTCTGAGGCATTGGAGCAAATTCCCTCCTATGGCAAGTACATGAAAGAGCTTTTGAACAAAAAGGACAGGTTGAAAGCACTGCATGAAGATGAGGTGATTCAACTCAATGGACGTTGTAGTGCAATTCTACAACGCTTACCACCTCCAAAGCATAGAAGTTCCAAGAGTCTTGTCTTGCCGGTTAAACTTGACAACAATCAATCCTGTAATGCACTGATAGACTCTGGGGCTACTATCAATTTAATGCCTCTTTCCTTGCTGAAAAGGTTGGGAGATGTGGAAGTAGAGCCTACAGGGATGACGCTGCAACTAGCTGATAAATCAGTCAAATTACCTCAAGGAATTGCAGAGAATGTGACTGCGATGGTGGAGCAGCTAAATTTCCCAATAGACTTTGTGGTTGTAGATGTTCCTGAAGACAAAGAGATCCCAATCATTTTAGAGATGCCATTCATTATCACTGCCAGGATAGCATTTGATGTAGATACTGGGATCCAAAAGGTGAGACAAGGTGAAGATGAGGTACATTTACAGTTTTTAGTGATAATCATCACCGACAAAGCAAAGGTATGGTTTCTTTAATTAAAAATGTTGGTTTTGATTTGGAAAAATTATTTGATGAGCATGATCCATCATCATCTTCAACCGATGCATCAAATCACTTGTCTGAGCTTGAAAATGAAAAAATTAAACATTCTGAAAATAAAAATTGTGATTTTGATGCTAAAGAGGATGTGAAGGATGGATTAGGGAAGAAAGGAAGGATGAGAAAGAAGAAAAAGTTTTCTAAGATGTGGAAGGTTGTGACTACGTGTCAAAAGTGCTTCAAAGAACTTCTGAAAAAGGAGAAGAAACCAAAGAGGAAGAAGGGAACCATTCTCTCCTCTTGTCTTTGGTCTCCTTGACAAATTGAATTTCAAAGCGTCAAGCTATTGACGTTAAAGACGCGCTTCCTGGGAGGCAACCCAGTGTTTTAATGTGATTTTCTTGTTCTTATGTGTTTTAGGCTTTTAGTAAGTTTAGTGTGAAGTTGTGCTTAAATTTGTATATTTATGTGCTTCACAAGTTTAATTTAGAGTTTTGAGTGTGTTCAAAGGCTTGGAAATCAATGATTTGATGGATTTGTAAAAGATAGGGTTGTGACTTGTTTTTGCATGTGAACTTGAGTAAATTATGCATCCTGTGATTTTATGTTTAAAACCTGAGTTTCAAAGTTATATCAGGTCTAATTTGATGCTTACCATGCATATGAATTGATGATTTTTGAGGTTGGTGTGTTTTGAGAAAATTGAGGTATGTAGTAGTGTGCTCATGATGAAAAACAAGTCACTCTAGGTGATTTTCTGCATTAACTGTGCAAAATTGCTTTCCATAACTTTTGATCAAACTCATGTTTGTGATTTAATGTTAGTTTTCAAATATTAGAATAGGAACCAATGTGAAAATTTAGGCTTTGAAGTGAAAGTGCATTAAGACTGCTCATTGTGTAGTTTTCTTGATCGTGGAGTGTGCCATATGGGGATGTACTTCAGCTGTGCAGTTTAAGGCCTCTCACAAGTTTTAAATGATATGAATGGTGAGTCTAAGGACTTAGAAAGCTAGGAAAATGTGAAAAGAAGAAATTGAGGTGTTGGGTTGTGAAAATAGCAGAATTGTGTGTAAAGGATGAGTTAGAGTATGAAATAAGAATCTTGTGTCTCTTTTCATGATTTTAGTCTTCACACAAGTTTCTTAGATGATAAGTAAGTGGTTTATCCTCACATGAAGCATTGAGAATTGATGAATCAAAATTTGAGGTATCCACTTGTGTAAATAGTCAAAAAGAGGGCTAAATTGAATTCATGTTCTTTAATGATTAACATGTGGAATTCAAGTGAATCACAGGTTTAAGTTGAAGATAGAAATGCCTCATTATGATTGAAAATCAAGGAAGAAGAGAAATACAAATTTTGGAGGTTAGACTTGTGAATTTTGGCAAGACTTAACAGTGTTATGCTGCATAATTACAGGTACTTCGCTTAAGCCAGCCAAATGATCGCTTAAGCTAAAATCAGAAAGCAGTTATAGTGTACCAGGGTTCAATTTCGCTTAAGCCAGAGCAAGTTCCGCTTAAGCGACACTCTAAAGAAAAGATAGCACACAAGAACTGGCAAGTTCGCTTAAGCCTGAAAATTCTCGCTTAAGCGAGATACCTATTAAATAAAAAAATCACTCACTCTTTAAAACACAAACCCCACTCTCACACACAATCACGTATCACTTCCTCTCACACACAAGAGCACGTAACTTGGTTCCATTGCACACACATGAGCAGGATTTTAAACTCCTTGGTTCCGGTTTCTCCATTCTCTCCCTTTCAATTGTACTTGTAAATTGGGGATTTTGGTTGTCTACTTCTCAGGTAAAGTTTTCTCATTCCTCCCTCAATTTGATTTCACATTCTAGAGCTCTAAATTTGGAGATTTTGATTGTGCAAGCACTGATGAGCATTGAGGAATTTGTGGTCTCATTAGGAAAAGAATTGCATGCTTTGAATAGGACTGTTTGAGGCTCTTAAGTTTGGTTACGGGATTGTAAACTCAAATTGTTATATGCTTCATATGTTAAAGGTTGTGCACCCTAGGTGTTTGACAAAATGCATGAATGAAAATGTTAAAATTGTCTTCTACCTAATGCATGAGATCTAGGCTGTTCAGGAGCAAATGTTGCAGCACAGACAGGGTCGTGATGCTTGGCCTGAGGACAGGCCGAATTCCAGGGAGGAGGAGAGAGCTGCTGGACATGGAGATGGAGATGAAGCTACTACTTCTGCAGCAGCTAACTTGAGAGCTAATGATTACATGATTGCTGTTCAGGAGCAGGATGGAGTTGAGGATTGATGACCACAGCCACTCATCCAAGTTCATTTTTATTTTCCGTCATTTCACTTTCTAACTAGTAGTACTTTCCTTGGTTTTGGTTTTTATTTTGCTGTGTTCTTAATTTCTAGCACATGTTTTGAATTTTGGATTATGAGTTTGTTTTGCTCACTGTTCTGAGTTGCAAATGATTGGCTGTTGGTTTAGGTAATGAGCATGGGCTATGAAATGCTAAGTTGAGCATGATGTGTGTTTTTAAAAGTTCTTAGTTCATTGTGATTGAACTAACTTGGTGTCATTATATGATATGAATGCATCATTCACATGAATGTCATAGGCTCATTTTGAAAATGCTTGAAATCAGGGACTCCTGAGCCTAGTGAGGAGTGTAGCCAAACACTTGGTGAGATTCGAGAGATTCGCCATTGTTTTGCACAGTTTTACTTGTTTGAGTCTCTAACTATTGAATTGCATGGGAATGATAGAAAATGATCAAGGCAATTTTGTTCTTTAGTGTACATAAACTACTTAGCCAAATAAGCCTACCATTGATTAGGAATTCCAATTGCACCCATTTTGAGCCTAAATGGAAATTTTGTTGTTCTTTGTGTATGATCCCGAACTTAAATGACAAAAAAAAAAAAAACAAACAATGTTTCTCCCATACTTTTTAAGTTAAGAGAGCATTTATGTGAGGATTGTATGCTAATGTGCTAAGTTGGGGGGAGTGAAGGCTTTGATATATTTTTGCAGTTTTCTATCCTTTGTATATATAATGTTTGAAAAAAAAAATGCTTGTGCATAGTCTATCTAAAAACAAAAAAAAAACAAAAAAAAAAAACAAAAGAAAAGAAAAGAAAAAATGATTGGAAAAGAATGGAAATGAGAAGAAAAGGGGTTTATGTGCATGAAATTGTGTAAAAGGGGTGAAAAAAGAGGGTTGGTAGAAGGAGAGTGAAAAATGTTCATAATTTTTGCATGAATCCAAATGTAATTGCTCTCTTGACTTGAAAATATCTTGAAATCTAGAAAAACCAATTTTCTTGATAACCCTAGCCACATTACAACCCAGAAAGACCTTTGTGATTTTTGAGTTTCCATGCAGTTTTAATAGTTGATGAGACAGGTAACAAGTTTGACATGTTGTGAATCAATGGCTGAATAGTGTGAAACACTTACCTCATAGAGAATTGAAGAGTAGTGAATAGTTTGATGAGAATTTGAATGGTTCCCTGATTGAAGAGTATTGGATTCAATGTTATGCCAATGATTTCATGCTGGTGTGTTTTTGTATCATTACTGTAACCATTTGTTGTGGGCTTCACATGTTCTAGTTGGTAATTGATGCTTGAATCATGCTTGTGAAAAGAAACTTTGACATTAGTAGTTCATAAGCCATGCTTGTTCAAGAACCTTTGTGAATATGTTTTGTTAGCCAATACCTTTTGTTTGAGGACAAACAAAGTTTCAAGTTTGGGGGAGTTGATAAGTGCCAAATTTACCTGATTTTCTATATTAATTTCGGCACTTATCTGTTCTAAATGTGTACGTTATCTTTCAAATTATCCCTCAATAAGGTTAATTTAGTAAGTAGATAGTTTTTATATAGATAAATGTAAGATATGTTAGTTTTATCATTTAGACTCTTTGGTTTTTATTGTAGGAGAAAAGTCAAGAAGATCCAACCATTTGAAGATCAAAAGGGCTAAAAATATTGAAGTTCGCTTAAGCCCAAAGTTGGCTCGCTTAAGCCAAATTACATGGCAGTAGCAGTGGTTCTGGAAGACAATTTGGCTTAAGCGAGAAATGGTCTCGCTTAAGCTGAAAGACCTTACCTGAACATGAAGAATCCTCCTCGCTTAAGCGGAACCTTTATCAGCTTAAGCGAAATTGTGCCCTGTTTATAAAAGGCTCGACCAAGATTAGAAATGGATGATGTCTTGACATATTTTGGACCTCTTAGAGAGAAAATTGCATAGAGAAGAAGGAAAGGAACTTTGGGAGCTTTGATCCACCATCCATCGTGCTGGAGACACACCGAGGACGGCACGGGTCACCGCTTTCACCTTAGTTTCCTCTTGTAAGCTTTGTAAGCAATCCATGGATATGGGTTGCTAAGTTTCTTTGTTGGATTTGGATGTAGCCTTTAACTATGACTTGTTCTTCTTGATTTCTATATGAAAATATCGTTTCTATTACATGATTCAATGGTTTTCTCCTGTTCTTAATGCTATGTTTTAGTTTGCGCACCTAGAACATATCGCTTGATTCGGCGTAAGAGCGGAAGCTACAACGTCTAGAGTCCGACCTAGAGTTAACCATCTAATAAATCTAATTGCTAGGAATAGAGTTAGGTTTGTTAGTCCCTTAAACATCTGAGCTTAAAGATAACTTAGCTTTTCTATGCATGTGAGGAATCAATGTTTAGGAAAGTAAGTTATAGATATCCACTCATGTGAGGAATCAATGAAGTAGGGTAGAAATGGTGTAGATGAATCATGGATAGGAATGAATATTCATATAGAATCATAGGACACTAATAGTTAAACGGTGAACTCCAATTCCAACAGCTTTCTCTCTTGATATCAATCGTTTTACTCTCGCTTTGTTTAATTTGAATGTGTTTTGGTCACCGAAACAATTATCAACCTTTTGAAAATCTATTGCTTGGGTAATTTTACTAAAGAACAGAATTTGTGTTAGCAATTCCCTGCGGATACGACAAAACCCTATGTTATACTACAATTGAATCTTGAGGATTTTGAAAGTAGTATCAGTGTAGAAAAAATCTCTCAACAAAATGGCGCCGTTGCCGGGGAATTGTGTCAATACAAAAGCATTGCTTTAGTTTCTTATCTTGAGCAATTGTGAATATAGTACATAGTTTTTTTTTATTTGTGTTTATCTTGTCTACTAATCTCTTTGGCTAGATTGTATTCTCACTTTGTTTATGCGAGGTAAGATTCCAGCTGATCAACTCCAATACGATCCGGAAATTGAAGCTATAGCTAGGAGGAACAACAACAAAACAAAGAGGAGAAAGCAACTTGCCAAGTCGAGGAAGAGGCAAGAATCATCAACTTCTTCAAATCAAGAACAAGGAACAATGGCTGCAGCTGGAGGAGGTGGCATTCAAGATGAAAATGCAGGTTTTGTGAATTTTACTCCGAGGAACATGACAAGGATAGGTAGACCTGCAGGCAATGAAAGACCAATGGAGATGAAGTCTGGATTGGTACAGCTGATGTACGCCAATCCATTTGCGGGATTAGACCATGAGAATCCGCACACGCATTTGACAAAGTTCTATGAACTTTGTGGCACGGCTGGTCTTACACAAGCTGAGGAAGAAGCTGTGTTTCTGAGGCTTTTTCCCTTGACTCTACTTGGGCAAGCAAAGGAGTGGTTTTTAGATCAACCACAAAGTAGCCTTACCGATTGGAATGAACTTGAACGGAAATTCTTTGCAAGGTATTTCTCTGATTCTAAATTTATGGATTGTAAAACTGCGATTTCTGCTTTCTCTCAGGGTGCAGGTGAAAACTTATGTGAAACTTGGGAGAGGTTTAAATCGTTGTTGAGGAAATGCCCGAACCATGAGTTTGATGCAAGGTCCCAAATCCATATCTTTCGAAAGGGCTTGCAGCAACCAACTAGGTTGATTCTGGACGCAACATCTGGTGGTTCTTTAATGGCTAAATCGCCCATTGAAGCCATTCAAATCATTGAAGCGATGGCCTTAAATGATCAACAAGATCAACATCACCGAGGTTCACCTAGGAGAAGAGGAATGATTGAGCTTGGAGCGATTGATGCTATGTTAGCTCAAAACAAGCAGCTCCAACAACAACTGGACGAAGTAAAGCAAACACTAAAAAATCTGCCCAAACAGCTAAAGGAGATGCATGATTCCTCTTCTAGAAAACAGGTATATATATGTGATGTTTGTGCAGGTGATCATCATACTAGTAGTTGTGATCAGAATCAAGAAGAAGTGAACTATGTGGGAAATCAGCAGAGGCAAGGTCAGTATCAAGGAAACTACCCCAGGGGAGGAAATCAAAAATATAATCAACTTTGGAGGCAAGATGCATGTCCCTCATCTAGCATGGCACCACCATTACCTTATCAGAATCAACAATACCAACAACCACCAGTGGATAGGACTTCAAAGCTAGAATACACTCTGAATCAATTTATGCAGGTTTCAATATCCAACCATAAAAATACTGATGCATCTATTAAAAACTTAGAAATACAGGTTGGACAGATGGCTAAAAATTGAGTCAGCTGACTACTGAGCAGAAAGGGAAGTTCCATGCCAATACAGAAGACAATCCCAAGGAGCATTGCAATGCAATATTCACAAGAAGTGGGAGAGTAGTTGGTGGAGAGGTTGATGTGGATGAAGAGAAAAATGAGAGCCATGATCCAAAAGAGAGTGAAAAAGAGGAAGAAGTTGAAAAAGAAGAAGAAAGGAATAAAAGGGAGGTTGTAGATAGAGAGGAAAAGAAAAAGAGTGAAAACCATGAGAAAAAGAAAGAGATTGAGGAAGTCAGGTGGAGTCTGTAACACCCCGTTTTTAATTAAAATAATGTTGGTATTTTATTTTAATTAAGATTATATTGTATGGGGGTTTAATAGGTGATATATTAATACTTTAATGAAATAAAATAATTTTTTTGTGATGCTGAGTGTGCTTTATGAAATGGAAGAGAGCTAGGGGGTGAAAGTTAGGATTAAAAATAGAGACAAGGACTAGGAGAGATTTTAGGATTTTTAGTTTAGCCCTTGAGGAATTAGGTTTAGATGGTTTAATAAGGATGGGGAAGCAGCTAAAGAAAAAAAAATAAGAAAGAAGAGGACGCGTGAAAGAAGGAGAAAAAAAAAAGAAGAAGGTTGTGCGTGAAGTAGCAGGAAGAGAGGGAGAGCGGATCGGCTTCGGAGAATTCGATCGGGAACGGGGAGCTGCACTCAATCCAAAGGTAAGGGTGGGATTTTGAGTTTCTAATGGAATTATGGTGAATGATATTAGGGATTTGGGAGATGTAGAATTGTTTCTGTTAATGATGTTCTGGAAATCTGATTTGAAATCCATTGATTTTGGGATTTTCTTTTGTGTGATTGAACGGGGTGAGGGCAGAACCATAGTATGCTAGGAGTTTTGGGTTGAGGTTCCCTTTTGATTTTCTTTATGATCACGCACATAAGGACTGTTAGGTAGCATGCTTGTTAGGTTTTGTGTCTTGTTTGATGAGAAACAACTTTAATCACTTATTTTGGAACATAAAACGGACTGGTCATTTTCCTGGTATGAACCGTGACTTTCGAAGCCTTTTAGAGCCTGTTTAGAGTGCTCGAATAATGTTGCGTTGAACTGAGAAAGTGTAGGCCTTTGAAAGAGCTTTCTGGAATGATATGGTACATAATTTTTGGTTGAGAGACGAGGTCTGTAAGTTCAGTTTAGTAAACCATGTTTTTCTGCGCTCTGTATCTGCTATCTCTGCCAGTGAACTTCAACGTGATTTTTCACCTTGTTAATGTGCCCAGAAAATTCTTTGATGAACTAGAAAGAGGTAGAGTTTTCTGTTAGCTTTTCAAATTGAGGTCATTTGTAATTTTTGAACAAGTAACGAATCCTGTAGGTTATCTCTACTGAAATATGTTTCTGCTGTGAGCGTAATTCCTGAACTGCTATATGATTTATGCACGGATTTGATGATGCTGTGCTGCTGTCCAAAATTTCCTGGGCTGGACAGTACACTTCGAGACCTGTTTTCGCCCAGTTAGAGTGCTCAAATGAAGATGTGATCAACTATGAAATTGTAGGACTTTAAGTTAGCTTTCTAGGCATATAAAATACATGATTTTTGGTTCAGTAACGAATTCAGGAGACCGCTTTTAGTGGCTGGTGTTCCTGCTGTTTTTCCAGATTACGGAAATTCTGATTGTTTTGGAAATATAATTAGATTTAGCTTACATGTTGTATGAAAGTTAGTGTCTTTATGTTCCATGTATTAGCTATGAGAATGATGCATGTGGCTGAACACCTTTAGCATGAAATCCATAATTTATTTACCATATGTGATAGCTTCTTCCATGATTGCATGCTTAAGTGAGTTGTTTCATTGATTTGGTGCCAAAATTGCCTAAGATGTCAGGGTAATTGTATAGTTGATAAAAATGCATGTGTGCTGAATTGTGTTGTTTTAAGCGATGTTAGTGATGTAGTGATATAGGTGCAATGCCTCATGTTGAAGTGATGATTATGAGATGTATACGTCCTTTTGAGTCGCATAGCATCTGCATACTCTGTGATGGCCTGTATTGGCGATTTGTGATGAAGGCTTATGCCTTGTGCCTCCAATAATTGGCAATTCGTGATGAGGGCTGAAGCCCTGTTGGTACCACATACATATGCATAGTCATTGTTGTGTTCGAATTGTATCCGAGTCGATGACGTTATTTGTGACTGTTTTAGTAACTGAGCTATATGAATATAAAAAGAAGTGGTGTGGCATTAATCTAGCATATTTATTGCCATTCTTATATTTATGATACTCGATATCTCACCCCTTCTGTTTGAATGTTACCCTTGTTGGTAACGTGCAGGTAATTAGGAGGAGTAGTCTATAGCCTTTATTTCGAGTTGGAGTCCTTGCTCTGATACGTAGCACTCGGGGGGGAAATGGACGCTTGTTTTCCTTCTGTTATAATTTGAATTAAGTTGTTATTTGAGAAGTTGTTTCTGTTTTAAGTTGTGGGCAAGATACTATGTTTTCTTTAAGTTTTAAAGACACTGGATTCGCTGCATAACTATTTGTCAAAGTGAACTAGTTCAAAGACTAATTAACTGTCACAAGAGCATTTAAGTTTATTTATGAGTTCATCTCAAAGTTTATGTGCTATGTATCTGTTACAGGAGCATTATGATAATGTTTTAAGTGATTATGTAATGCCCCATGAGTGTTAGAATTTTTATCACTCTGATATTTGCAATACATATACCGTTTAGAATTGGGGTGTTACAGAGTCCACCTATCCAACGCTTGCCATATCCTCCAAATTCTAAAAAGATTGATCATGAGAGGCAAAAGAGGAGATTTCTAGATATTTTCAGGCATTTGAACATCACAATGCCATTTTCTGAGGCATTGGAGCAAATTCCCTCCTATGGCAAGTACATGAAAGAGCTTTTGAACAAAAAGGACAGGTTGAAAGCACTGCATGAAGATGAGGTGATTCAACTCAATGGATGTTGTAGTGCAATTCTACAACGCTTACCACCTCCAAAGCATAGAAGTTCCAAGAGTCTTGTCTTGCCGGTTAAACTTGACAACAATCAATCCTGTAATGCACTGATAGACTCTGGGGCTACTATCAATTTAATGCCTCTTTCCTTGCTGAAAAGGTTGGGAGATGTGGAAGTAGAGCCTACAGGGATGACGCTGCAATTAGCTGATAAATCAGTCAAATTACCTCAAGGAATTGCAGAGAATGTGACTGTGATGGTGGAGCAGCTAAATTTCCCAATAGACTTTGTGGTTGTAGATGTTCCTGAAGACAAAGAGATCCCAATCATTTTAGGGATGCCATTCATTATCACTGCCAGGATAGCATTTGATGTAGATACTGGGATCCAAAAGGTGAGACAAGGTGAAGATGAGGTACATTTTACAGTTTTTAGTGATAATCATCACCGACAAAGCAAAGGTATGGTTTCTTTAATTAAAAATGTTGGTTTTGATTTGGAAAAATTATTTGATGAGCATGATCCATCATCATCTTCAACCGATGCATCAAATCACTTGTCTGAGCTTGAAAATGAAAAAATTAAACATTCTGAAAATAAAAATTGTGATTTTGATGCTAAAGAGGATGTGAAGGATGGATTAGGGAAGAAAGGAAGGATGAGAAAGAAGAAAAATTTTCTAAGATGTGGAAGGTTGTGACTACGTGTCAAAAGTGCTTCAAAGAACTTCTGAAAAAGGAGAAGAACCAAAGAGGAAGAAGGGAACCATTCTCTCCTCTTGTCTTTGGTCTCCTTGACAAATTGAATTTCAAAGCGTCAAGCTATTGACGTTAAAAAAGCGCTTCCTGGGAGGCAACCCAGTGTTTTAATGTGATTTTCTTGTTCTTATGTGTTTTAGGCTTTTAGTAAGTTTAGTGTGAAGTTGTGCTTAAATTTGTATATTTATGTGCTTCACAAGTTTAATTTAGAGTTTTGAGTGTGTTCAAAGGCTTGGAAATCAATGATTTGATGGATTTGTAAAAGATAGGGTTGTGACTTGTTTTTGCATGTGAACTTGAGTAAATTATGCATCCTGTGATTTTATGTTTAAAACCTGAGTTTCAAAGTTATATCAGGTCTAATTTGATGCTTACCATGCATATGAATTGATGATTTTTGAGGTTGGTGTGTTTTGAGAAAATTGAGGTATGTAGTAGTGTGCTCATGATGAAAAACAAGTCACTCTAGGTGATTTTCTGCATTAACTGTGCAAAATTGCTTTCCATAACTTTTGATCAAACTCATGTTTGTGATTTAATGTTAGTTTTCAAATATTAGAATAGGAACCAATGTGAAAATTTAGGCTTTGAAGTGAAAGTGCATTAAGACTGCTCATTGTGTAGTTTTCTTGATCGTGGAGTGTGCCATATGGGGATGTACTTCAGCTGTGCAGTTTAAGGCCTCTCACAAGTTTTAAATGATATAAATGGTGAGTCTAAGGACTTAGAAAGCTAGGAAAATGTGAAAAGAAGAAATTGAGGTGTTGGGTTGTGAAAATAGCAGAATTGTGTGTAAAGGATGAGTTAGAGTATGAAATAAGAATCTTGTGTCTCTTTTCATGATTTTAGTCTTCACACAAGTTTCTTAGATGATAAGTAAGTGGTTTATCCTCACATGAAGCATTGAGAATTGATGAATCAAAATTTGAGGTATCCACTTGTGTAAATAGTCAAAAAGAGTGCTAAATTGAATTCATGTTCTTTAATGATTAACATGTGGAATTCAAGTGAATCACAGGTTTAAGTTGAAGATAGATGTAACACCCCGATTTCCAGGTGTCACTTTAGTAACCAAAAATAATCTTTACGCGGAAAACAGGTAATTTTTTTTCCGTTTTCTTTCCTTTAAATCAAAACGATAAGGAAGTAAAGACAAAACCCAACTACTAAACTAACCAACATACATCAAATATAAACATGTACAGCCTCAGCTGCACTCCCACGTCACGCGCACTCGCAGTGACTCCAAAGCAGTGTGCCCGTAGGCAAATATCTACAGACCCAGAAGTGTAAGTGAGAAAATTAAAATTAGAAACCACTAGGAGAAAGTCGGCCTCAATATGGCCTAAGCAAAGACCCCTATGGTCCAACTGACTCACTATGATCCCTCAGTAAGAGAACCACACGAAAAGTCATGCGTCGGAAACCTACCCGATCCCAAAAGCAAAACGAATCAGAGCTCTACACAAAACATGACGCCTGCCCAAACCTAACCTCCCAGTGCCAAACCCACAACGATCTGAAGTCGGCAAGTTGAAGCTCAACTCTATGCGCCATAGAACTCCTTTCGTCAGACGTCCACGCTCGTCAGTCCGGTCCTCCATGACCCTTCCCCGATACGTCGCCCGGTGACCAGCTACATCGATCACCCAAGCGGTGGGGGCATCCCGATCCAGCAGCTCATATCTGATCCCACCCGAGGGAGAGACCGTCGAGAACCAGTCGACCATCGACATCTGGCAGCAGGCCGACCGCCCAAACACAAACATACAAACAAAGCCAAGGCGCTAGGGTCAACTCACAGCAATAAGTACATATACACTCAACATGTGACGGGGTATATACATAAGTTGTTATATAAGCATATAAGTAATCCTAGCATGTTATGGCTCTAACATTGCTTCAATAAACAAACAGCACACAGTCTCAGTCAGCATGAATGTATGCGTGAAATGCACAATATGAATCCGGATTTGTGACGCGTTCCCGTTCGCCACAAGTGAAGCATTCCCGTTCTTCACTATGGATGGACCATTCCCGTTATCCATCCTGGATGAACCATTCCCGTTATTCATCCTTGGTGAACCATTCCCGTTATTCACCGTATGATGAACCATTCCCGTTATTCATCATTTATGCAAGGTGAACCATTCCCGTTATTCACCATGATATGCACAGGTGAACCATTCCCGTTATTCACCCGATTGAATGCAACGTGGTTAGCCAAACAACGAATCGCCCTTACCACGAAAGTGTTTAGCTCACAACCCAATCTCAACAAACCCATGAGTTAGTGTCGGTCAATACAACACAACTCGGAGTAAGTGTCGGTCAATACAACACCGCTCCAACAACAAGAGAACCCAAGGGATTATTGTCGGTCAATACAACACAACCCCATCAACAAGAGTACGTAAAGTACTCGGTGACTTTCAATCATCACCATAGCTCACCTTAGTGGCTTTCCCCAATTCCAATAACTCACAACAAAGGTCGACTTTTCCCCGTCTTTCGTAAATATTTTCCCCTTCAGTTTTCCTATACTTAAACATTAATAAAAATGATTTCAATTCAGATTAGTCAGGTTATGAGTTTATTTCTCAAAATCTAGGTTTCCCAAGTCTTTAGTTTACAAAATTCTATTCATTCTAGGTTTTCCGAAAACCACCCACCCAAAAGAAGTTTCCCGGGGAAAGTCTAAGTAAACCAACGAATCCCAACAAATGGCTAAGTCCCAAACCCCTCGTTTGAACTTGCCTAGGGTTGCTCATCCAACCCGAAACATCAAAGATCACCAGATCAATGAATCTCCACTCCGAAGTCGCGTCAAAACGCACAATCCAACAAAGCACAACATCACAACATCAGTTCATCAACATAATCAACATCAAAGTAAAGCATAAGTCGAATTGATCGACGCCTATCATGCATTCATAGCTAATATATAGTAAGTTGCCCTAACCTCGAGCTGTTCCAGCTTCGCAAACAAAGTTCTCCTCAAACAATTGCTCTGAGTCTTCCAAAGTTCCCTCAACTGAACCTCGGAGAAAAACAAAGCAGAAACCAAACAAAATCGATTAGTTCGATCGCAAAACAATACATAAACGATAGACAAAGCATTAAAGCTTCAGAATAGGAAAATCAGGTACGAAAAGACAAGTTTTCGAAAACGAAAAACTCCCCCCCCCCTTAGGAAATAGCCCACGGCCATAAGGAGAAAAGAGCTTCGGCTCTTTTTCTTCGATCAAATCAGTTTACAAGGTAGTTTTAGGGTAAAACTAAGGCAAAGAAACTGTCAGAACAATTTTCGGACAATCGGGCCGAAATACGACTATCCAGGGGCATTTTGGTCCAAAATAAAGGCTCAAAACTTCAAAGTTATCAGTTCTGAAAACAAATTTGACAGCAATGATCCTCATGACATCCGTGACAACAAATCCTAAAGGCACGAAGTCAGATTAAGTCTTTTTGACAATAAAGTTTCGAAATGTGAGACAAAAAGGGTTTTGAAACAGTTTTTCAGATCCTGGACAACTGGATCACAATCAGCGTTTACTGACAGAGGTTTTAGGCTCATGGGAACCTTGAGAACATAACCCAAGCAAGAAATCGAAGAAAACGGACAATTTTAGAAAAAGCTCAAAACTGTGAGCACAGAAACGACTTCAGAAACGCAACAGAAACAACAATCAGAGGTAGGAATCATGTTAGTTACCTCGATACCTAGAAGTAGGGACGAACTGCACGAAGATTGGTCAAGGTTTCGCGAAAAATTCTTCTCCTCCCCTCCCCTTAGAACTCGCGGCCAAGAATGGAAGAAAATGGAGAGATTTTGCTTTTTCGCGCTATTTATAGGCGGGTGAAATCGCGGGAAAATGAAAATTTCGCGATTCCGATTTTTGCAGCACGATCACCGAGAAATTCTAAGAGAGATTCTGGCGTCATAATTCCAGAACTCAAAACAAATATCTAGGACCTGGGAAAAACGATATCCAAAACGTCAAAAGCGGTGTAAGTTAGTCTGTCCCGAAAAACTACTTTTTGCTGTGATGCTCAAACGACAAAACTTCCTACTGAAGAAAGATTGGAAACGTCGAAACAAATCTGGCAAAGCGGACGGAATCTTCGTTAGAAGTCCCGAATAGAAAAAGTCTTCATCCATCGCTCGAAAATAGGGTTTCGAAGCAAAGAAATTAGCGTCGGCGGACATCCGAAAAGTGAAACCTATCGTGCGTACAGTCCAGAGTTCCGAAATGAAACGCTGGTCGATGGAAAAATAAAGAGAATCTTTAAATTTTCCGAGAGTTCGAAATCTCACTCAAAACGTTGCTTTAAGAGCGAAATAGCCTATTCTGGACACGCTCGCCATAAGGCAGGTGTGCAGACGACTCGCACTAACTCCGTAAACAACTACGCAACATTCCTCAAGCAATTCCTGAACTTTCTTCTTCATTAATCTTTCTCAAATGTCAAACTCCTGTCATGCTTACACTGATTCTACGTGTGAGTCGGAAACTTAACTTGTTCTGAAAATCCAGGTCTTACAATACTCCCCTCCAAAAAGAAAGTTTCGTCCTCGAAACTCAGAGTTCTGAGAAAGTCCGGAATACAGTTCCTCGATCTTATCTTCCAATTCTCATGTAGTAGTGCCTGTGTCATTGTTCCTCAAAATCTTTACTTAAGCAATCTGCCTTCCCCTTAACTGTTTCACTCTTCTATCCCCACTGCTAAATATCGGCGTCTCAAAAGACAAAACATCATTTAACCTCATGTCGTCTGACTCGATTACTTGCGTCGGACCTCTGCTTGAAATGATACCGGTTGGCATTCCGTGCAGTCGCACCATCTTAGCCACTTACTTCTTTACTTTCGGTCGTCCGAAATTCCTCTTAAACTCGGTGCCTCTCTGTCATCTTAAGGTAAATACTCAACTCGTCCTCGTGATCTTCATCTACAGTCCAAAACTCCACTTGTCCGTTCGATAACTCCCTGACGAAATATTGCGTTGGAATCTAATAGTCCATTAACGTCACATCCAACTTCGTAACTATCATCACTCGCACAATGAAATCAATCTCCTACTTAGTCACCATTCGAATTAAAAATCGACTTATGTCCTTATTTCTTGTCCTTCACTAATCTTATCCCCTTCAACATCAAGTTATCAACAACTTATAAGATAATCCTCTTCTTAATATCTAACAATCCATTATTATCGTCTTCTTCCTTAGAACTTCCCTCACTCAAACCTATTTACACTTACTGAAATCCCTAACACTTCGCACAAATCGAGACTTATCCTCTAGAAGATTAAATCATAACTATACCTCAAGGGACTTAACTAGCCATCTTATCATCCGATCCTTCAACATTCTGAGATTTAACTCTTACCGTAACCGCTAACACCACCAAATCTCTTATGTGTACAGGAATCTCAGCTCTCTAGGACAACCTTAGCCCTAGGATTCTTATTCAACTTTAGCAAAATTCACTTGTTACCCGTAATGTGCACCATCCAAAATCCATAACAAAGTTTCATTCCCTCTTAGACTCTGAGGAACTTGTCCAAACATAACAACTTCAAGTATTCATCTTAATACTAACACTTTCCTTTTTGTCACTCCATCACCATCTCGTCACTCAACTTCTTAATCTCTCAATCAAATTCTGACAACCTTCGAGTCTTACACACCTTAGATAGACATTCATAGATTTAAAACCTAAACCTACACCAAGTTTGGTCCTCTAACGACCTTTAATCCTTCAATACTTCTTAAATGAATATCCGTTCCTTAAAACTATAACTCCTTCACTTACCCAAACGACCTGATAAGTGTCGTCATGCTTCCACACTCACCACTTGATCCCGCTATCCATAATCATAACTTATTATGCTAACATCATTCAAATCTTATCACATGGTCATGATGTCCGCAACCTCATAATCAACATCAATCGATCACCAACCTTAACACTCCACACAACCCAGAATTCCCTTACTTCAAGATCTCTCTTATACTACACCTCAATGGTCTTAACCCGAAACTCACCTTCAGGTCTTCAATCTTCTAAGATTCAACTCCTATTGTCACACCTACAACCATAAGATCTCCTACTTGTAAGATCAAGATTTGGTCATGTGGTACAACTCTATGTTTTGATGATAACAAGTATTTATTTGTGGATGAACAACTATGATACTCTAATGTTTGTCTTGAGTGTTTTGACAAACAGGTTCTGATTCTAACACCAGAAGATATATTCGTCAGAGGATCAGAGGATCAGAGGATCAGAGGATCAGAAGATCTGAAGATCAGAGGATCTGAAGATCAGAGGATCTGAAGATCAGAGGATCTGAGGATCAGAGGATCAGAGGATCAGAAGATCAGAGGATCAGAAGATCTGAGGATCAGAAGATCTGAAGACCAGAAGCTCTGAGGGACCAGAGGCTCTGAAGGTTCAGAAGCTCTGAAGGTCCAGAAGCAGAAGTTACGAAGGTCAGAGGATCCAAGCATCCCTCTGACTCTGATCACCAAGCTTCACAAGTTCCAACACGAAGCATAACTCTGATCAGAAGTCATTGGTTAAAGGCAAATGTCTCTATCAAGAAGTACAAGAGCAGTGTACTATTCTGAAAAGCCTACCTACCAAGGTTCAGCCACAGCAGGTTCTGGAAGTTCCAGAAATGCCCTCCAACGGTCATATTCTCTCAACAGAAATATCCTTTGCACCTTGGACTATAAAAGGCTGAAGAAAAGAAGAAAGCGAAAAGAGAGAAATCAAGAGCTGCAATACAAGAAAAGATTCAAGCCTCTACTTTCTTCATCTATTCTTATTTAGTTTACACTCAGCTTATTTAGAAGCAAACCTTTGTAAACACCAACCTCAAACAGTTGTTTGATTTTCCTTAAGGGACCGGGTAGGTCAGTATCCTTAAGAAGACTAAGAGAGTGAATCTTAGTGGTGATTCCTTTAGGAGATCAAGGTTGATCGGATCCTAGAGAAGACTAAGAGAGTGAATCTTAGTGATAGCTAAGTCAGTGTATTGTTAGTCACTTGTAGGTTTCAAGTGCAGTTGTAACAATTATCTGATTAGTGGATTGCCTTCATTCTAAGAAGGAAGAAATCACCTTAACGGGTGGACTGGAATAGCTTGAGGGATTTATCAAGTGAACCAGGATAAAATACTTGTGTGCTTCTCTCTTCTCTCTATCTTTATCCGCTGCACCATCTATCTTAGAGAAACCGAAAAGATTTACTTTAAATCTTAAGGGGAAAGTTTTTATATTAAAAACGCTATTCAACCCCCCCTTCTAGTCTTTTTTCACACCTTCAATTGGTATCAGAGCGCAAGTTCTGATTACCACACTTAACAGTGTTCAGTAGATCCGGGCCAGTGTGAAAAAAACTCATGGATTCCACCACTACTACAAGCAAATATCAATACAATGCAAGACCACCTGTCTTTGATGGTCAGAGATTTGATTTCTGGAAAGACAGAATCGAAAGCTTCTTTCTTGGCTTTGATCCTGATCTCTGGGACTTTGTTGTTGATGGCTACACCCCTCCTGTTGATGAACATGGTGTAAAAATCCCAAGGGAGAAGATGAGTGAAGATCAAAAGAAGGAGTTCAGAGATCATCACCGATCAAGAGCTATTCTGCAAAGTGCCATTTCATATGAAGAATATGAGAAAATTACTGATCGTGATTCCGCCAAGGGCATCTTTGAATCCTTGAAGATGTCTCATGAAGGAAACAAGAAAGTGAAAGAATCAAAGGCACTGTCTTTGATCCAGAAATATGAATCCTTCCAAATGGAAACTAACGAATCCATTGAGGATATGTTTTCCAGATTTCAGTTGCTCGTAGCTGGAATAAGACCTCTCAGCAATAGCTACACCACTGTGGATCATGTCATGAGGATCCTTAGAGGTCTTCCTGAAAGCTGGATGCCTTTGATAACTTCCTTGGAGCTAACTAGAGATGTTGAGCAGATGAGTTTGGAAGAACTCATAAGCATACTGAAGTGTCATGAACTAAAGCGTGCTGAACATCAGGATCAGAAGAAAAAGTCCATAGCCTTGAAATCTAAATCTGAAAAGGCTAAGGCTGAGAAGTCAAAAGCTCTTCAAGCTGAAGAAGAGGAATCTGAAGAAGCATCAGAAGATTCTGATGAAGATGAGCTGACTCTGATATCCAGAAAGTTCAACTGCATCTGGAAGCACAGGCAGAGCAAATACAAAGGTTCATCAAAGGACGAAAAGTCAAAGAAGCATTTCAAACCAAAGAAAAGTCTGATGGTGACTTTTGATGAATCAGAATCAGAGGATGTTGACTCTGATGGTGAAGTCCAAGGACTCATGGCTATTGTCAAAGACAAAGGAGCAGAGTCAAAGGAAGCTGTTGACTCTGACTCAGAATCAGAAGGAGATCCAGACTCTGACGATGAAAATGAGGTATTTGATTCTTTCTCAACTTCTGAACTTAAAGATGCTTTGTCTGAAATTATGGATAAATATAACTCTCTCTTGACTAAGCATAAAAGGTTGAAAAAGAATTTCTCTGCTGCCTCTGAAACTTCTGCTGAACATGAGAAAATTATTTCTGATTTGAAAATTGATAATCATGCTTTGGTAAATTCTAACTCTGTGCTTAAGAACCAGATTGCTAAGTTAGAAGATATAGTTGCTTGTGATGCTTCTGATTGTAGAAATGAATCTAAGTATGAAAAGTCTTTTCAAAGATTCCGGGCTAAAAGCGTAGACAGAAGCTTAATGGCTTCAATGATCTATGGCGTAAGCAGAAATGGAATATATGGCATTGTCTATTCTAAACCTTCTGAAGTTGCTGCATCATCTCTTAAGAAAGGAACTTTCTCTATGTCAAAATATCATGCAAAAATTCCTGTATATTATCCTGTTGAAAGACCCAAAGTTGTCAGAACTTCTGGGCTAACTAACAAGAAAGGACCCAGAAAGTGGGTACCTAGGGATAAGATTATATATGTTGCAGATATCTTCAATAGGTCCATCGAAACTCCAACCATGGAACCTGGACAGTGGATGCAGGCAACACATGACGAGAGAAAGGCATATGTCCCAAGATCCAAAACTTGAACCTGAAGGTGAAGTTAATCTTGGAGGCATCAGTAGAGTAAGATTTGGTCAAGTCAAAGCCAGCTGAAAAAGCTTGCAGAGATGAGCATGACCGTTTCAGAAAGAAACAAAGACTCAGAACTTGTCAAACCAGAAGCAACAACATCAGAAGATGCTACTACAACTTCTGACTTGCGTCATCAGAAGAAGAGTAGTTTCATAGCTTCTCATTCTGAAGTATCTGAAGATGAAATTTTGTCCAGAACGGAGATGTCACCAGAACCACACTTCTGCTCTCATCAGAAGATATGCTAATCAGAAGCCAAGTATCCCTTGGTATTCCTTCTGAGGGGGAGTATTTCGTCTTTTGCTCTTACTATTTTTTTTTCCACCTTCATTCTTTTTGCTTATGACAAAAAGGGGGAGAACTTATAGTATCTTGACAACTCCTATTTTATTTAGCTCAGAATCTAGATATTACTAACATTGATATTAAGTATTAGATTCAGGGGGAGCTTAGCTCAGAATCAAGCACGAGTCTTGGATTCAGAAGGAGCAAGAAAAACTATAAACATCAGGATAAGTTTTAACTCTGATACCTTATACTCTGAGTGTATTCAGTTTATTTGTTTAGAGTTGTTCATCAAAATACATGGTTTTGTCATCATCAAAAAGGGGGAGATTGTAAGATCAAGATTTGGTCATGTGGTACAACTCTATGTTTTGATGATAACAAGTATTTATTTGTGGATGAACAACTATGATACTCTAATGTTTGTCTTGAGTGTTTTGACAAACAGGTTCTGATTCTGACACCAGAAGATATATTCGTCAGAGGATCAGAGGATCAGAGGATCAGAGGATCAGAAGATCTGAAGATCAGAGGATCTGAAGATCAGAGGATCTGAAGATCAGAGGATCTGAGGATCAGAGGATCAGAGGATCAGAAGATCAGAGGATCAGAAGATCTGAGGATCAGAAGATCTGAAGACCAGAAGCTCTGAGGGACCAGAGGCTCTGAAGGTTCAGAAGCTCTGAAGGTCCAGAAGCAGAAGTTACGAAGGTCAGAGGATCCAAGCATCCCTCTGACTCTGATCACCAAGCTTCACAAGTTCCAACACGAAGCATAACTCTGATCAGAAGTCATTGGTTAAAGGCAAATGTCTCTATCAAGAAGTACAAGAGCAGTGTACTATTCTGAAAAGCCTACCTACCAAGGTTCAGCCACAGCAGGTTCTGGAAGTTCCAGAAATGCCCTCCAACGGTCATATTCTCTCAACAGAAATATCCTTTGCACCTTGGACTATAAAAGGCTGAAGAAAAGAAGAAAGCGAAAAGAGAGAAATCAAGAGCTGCAATACAAGAAAAGATTCAAGCCTCTACTTTCTTCATCTATTCTTATTTAGTTTACACTCAGCTTATTTAGAAGCAAAGCTTTGTAAACACCAACCTCAAACAGTTGTTTGATTTTCCTTAAGGGACCGGGTAGGTCAGTATCCTTAAGAAGACTAAGAGAGTGAATCTTAGTGGTGATTCCTTTAGGAGATCAAGGTTGATCGGATCCTAGAGAAGACTAAGAGAGTGAATCTTAGTGATAGCTAAGTCAGTGTATTGTTAGTCACTTGTAGGTTTCAAGTGCAGTTGTAACAATTATCTGATTAGTGGATTGCCTTCATTCTAAGAAGGAAGAAATCACCTTAACGGGTGGACTGGATTAGCTTGAGGGATTTATCAAGTGAACCAGGATAAAATACTTGTGTGCTTCTCTCTTCTCTCTATCTTTATCCGCTGCACCATCTATCTTAGAGAAACCGAAAAGATTTACTTTAAATCTTAAGGGGAAAGTTTTAATATTAAAAACGCTATTCAACCCCCCCTTCTAGTCGTTTTTCACACCTTCACTACTCGTACGTGATTCTCGGCTCTCAAGATTCAATCTTAACCTTAAGATTTCAATCCAACTTAGTAAATCTCACTTAGTAATCTCAGCATATTTCCTTGGAATCCATATCACCAACCTCAAGTATTCAACTTATGCTAAAACTTTCTTTCTCCAACTTAATCATTAATTCAACACTTTTCAAATGAAAATTCATCTCTTAAGACTATAATGTCTCCACATATTAATCAAACGCTTAGCGAAACTTATTGCTCGAACTCGACTATAACAATCTAGTTCAGAGTTAATTCTTCTCACTCTTGCTACCATCAAGTTATCATCTAAAACCTGATTAAATCCAACTTATTTAGTCTCTAACAATTCCACTCAGCAATCACATAACCTATAACTTCATAACTTCCGAGAAACTACTTAATACTTTTCCAGCACTAAATCTCTTGACTTGGTCTACCTCTACTTGGAGTAATCACACGAACTAACCAATCAATGTCTATACGACACTCATCGACTTCCACAGATTCAAATCTTAATCTTTTACAATCAAATGCTTAACACGAACTTTCCTCCCAAATCCGACTAATCCTCAATCAATTCAAATTCATTTTACCCGTCCTTCTATCAAAGTCCATAACCAGCTGTGATTCCGAATATCACCCCCTCAATATTAGGTTGATCAGGCCTAATACATCGAAGGTGGAAATTTAGAAAAACCCACTGGAACAGACAATGAGTTCCTAACATCCAGTAACCACAATTATCCTGATATCAAGTTCCTAACGATTCCGCTACGGAACCACACACCCTCAATCCATGTAAAAGATTAATCCTTCCTCGTCAATTGAGTCAAAGGTCCAACAATCTTGGCAAATCCCTCAATGAAGCGTCTATAATATCCAGCTAAATCCACAGAACTTCTGATCTCTGTCACCATCTTCGGTTGCTCCCAAGCCAAAACAGTCTCCACTTTCGCCGGATCCACAGCTATGCCCTCCTTCGAGATAGCATGGCCTAAGAAATTGACTTCCTCCAGCCAGAATTCACACTTGGAAGGGTTCGCATACAGCTTTTTCTTTCTCAACACTTGTAAAACTTGGCGCAAATGTCCTTCATGTTTATTCGCGTCCTTCGAATAGATCAATATGTCCTCAATAAACACCACCACACGCCGATCTAAGAACTCCTGAAAGATGCGGTTCATGTAATCCATGAAAACAGCAGGTACATTCGTCACTCCAAACGGCATCACTAGGTACTCGTAGTGTCCTTAACGTGTCCTAAAAGCAGTCTTCGGTGTATCCTCAATCTTCACTCTGATCCGACGATAGCCTGACCTCAAATCTATCTTGGAAAATACGGTAGCCCCTCGTAGTTGGTCCATCAAATCATCTATCCTCGGCAACGGGTATCTGTTCTTGATCGTCGCCTTGTTCAATTGTCGATAATCCACCTACGATCTCGACCTTCCGTCCTTCTTCTTGACTAAAAGCACTGGCGCTCCCCATGGTGAAACACTCGGTCGAATGAATCCCTTTTGCCGAAAGATCCTCTAACGACTCCGCTTCAAAACTAAACGCCCTAAAATCCTACGATTCGTACCCATAAGGAATTTCCCTGAGATCCTAGCTTCCTTATCAACACCTCGGTAAAACAACTCCCTAGCTCCGCGTGCTATTCTAGATCTCGTGTAACCTCTATAGTTAAATCACGAGCAACTTCGAATAAGGTCCTACTAGGGATATTAATCATAGGATCATAGTCTAAGTAGTAAATACAAGTTAGGCGCGTCACACTCGCTTGAATATAAAAGAGTAAGTTATTCTAGAATACGAGAACAGTTAAAATATTACCATCGTTCCCACGTTCTTCCTCGTTCGACTCCTCAACTCTTGCTCCTCCCTTGATATGAATCCTTTCCTCTGTAGCAAGTTGTTTTCCTTTCCCAACATTCCTTGATGATTCGCCCTTGAGTGCCTTACAATCTCTGGAGAAATGTCCCGGTTGGTTGCAATTAAAGCATAGTTTTCCCTTGATCTTGCACTTACTAGCATAGTGCCCTACTTCCCTGCACCTGTAACACGTCACTGCTCTTCCCGAAGTCTTGTTTCCTGTCCCTTCGGTAGCATCATTCCCTTTCATCTTACTATCAGACGTTTCCTCCTGGGGTGTCTTGCAGTTCACAGCTAGATGCCCCTCTCGGTTACACTTGAAGCATCTCTGTCCAGTCACTGAGCACTTGTTAGAAAAATGCCCAAACTTTCCACAACGAGTACATGTCACACCTTTGTCACCAACTGGCTCCCCTCAAGTATCAGCAGTCGTTGGTTTGTAGACTCTTGAGATAAGATCTCTTCCCTTGAAACGCTGATACGGTCCCCACTGATGGTAGCTCTCCCTTCTGTTGTAGCCTTGAGATCCTGACCTTATTGGTCCCCCAGCTCCTGTTCGGTTCATTCCTCTTTGTTGATACATCGCCGTCGCCATCAATCGTTGGTGATGCTCACGTGCAGCCTCTTCAGCGCGCATATAAGCGTCTTCCGCAGCCTGGTTCATCATTGCCTCGATCAGTGTAGCTATTGCCCCCGCCATCCGGTTAAGGTCCACCATCCTATATCTCATCAAACGTCCGATTAGTACTAGCCATACGGTAGCACTAGACAAACCACTCAATCCGATTAAGTAGTAACGCAAACAATTAGAGCGAAAATCGCTCTGCAGACAATCAATTTTCACTCTTTGCAGAGTCACACAACCTAGCACAGAAGACCTATTCCCCAAAGACTCCCAAAAGACTCGACTAGGCTCTGATACCACAATGTAACACCCCGATTTCCAGGTGTCACTTTAGTAACCAAAAATAATCTTTACGCGGAAAACAGGTAATTTTTTTTCCGTTTTCTTTCCTTTAAATCAAAACGATAAGGAAGTAAAGACAAAACCCAACTACTAAACTAACCAACATACATCAAATATAAACATGTACAGCCTCAGCTGCACTCCCACGTCACGCGCACTCGCAGTGACTCCAAAGCAGTGTGCCCGTAGGCAAATATCTACATACCCAGAAGTGTAAGTGAGAAAATTAAAATTACAAACCACTAGGAGAAAGTCGGCCTCAATATGGCCTAAGCAAAGACCCCTATGGTCCAACTGACTCACTATGATCCCTCAGTAAGAGAACCACACGAAAAGTCATGCGTCGGAAACCTACCCGATCCCAAAAGCAAAACGAATCAGAGCTCTACACAAAACATGACGCCTGCCCAAACCTAACCTCCCAGTGCCAAACCCACAACGATCTGAAGTCGGCAAGTTGAAGCTCAACTCTATGCTCCATAGAACTCCTTTCGTCAGACGTCCACGCTCGTCAGTCCGGTCCTCCATGACCCTTCCCCGATACGTCGCCCGGTGACCAGCTACATCGATCACCCAAGCGGTGGGGGCATCCCGATCCAGCAGCTCATATCTGATCCCCCCCGAGGGAGAGACCGTCGAGAACCAGTCGACCATCGACATCTGGCAGCAGGCCGACCGCCCAAACACAAACATACAAACAAAGCCAAGGCGCTAGGGTCAACTCACAGCAATAAGTACATATACACTCAACATGTGACGGGGTATATACATAAGTTGTTATATAAGCATATAAGTAATCCTAGCATGTTATGGCTCTAACATTGCTTCAATAAACAAACAGCACACAGTCTCAGTCAGCATGAATGTATGCGTGAAATGCACAATATGAATCCGGATTTGTGACGCGTTCCCGTTCGCCACAAGTGAAGCATTCCCGTTCTTCACTATGGATGGACCATTCCCGTTATCCATCCTGGATGAAATCCATCCTGGATGAACCATTCCCGTTATTCATCCTTGGTGAACCATTCCCGTTATTCACCGTATGATGAACCATTCCCGTTATTCATCATTTATGCAAGGTGAACCATTCCCGTTATTCACCATGATATGCACAGGTGAACCATTCCCGTTATTCACCCGATTGAATGCAACGTGGTTAGCCAAACAACGAATCGCCCTTACCACGAAAGTGTTTAGCTCACAACCCAATCTCAACAAACCCATGAGTTAGTGTCGGTCAATACAACACAACTCGGAGTAAGTGTCGGTCAATACAACACCGCTCCAACAACAAGAGAACCCAAGGGATTAATGTCGGTCAATACAACACAAACCCATCAACAAGAGTACGTAAAGTACTCGGTGACTTTCAATCATCACCATAGCTCACCTTAGTGGCTTTCCCCAATTCCAATAACTCACAACAAAGGTCGACTTTTCCCCGTCTTTCGTAAATATTTTCCCCTTCAGTTTTTCTATACTTAAACATTAATAAAATTGATTTCAATTCAGATTAGTCAGGTTATGAGTTTATTTCTCAAAATCTAGGTTTCCCAAGTCTTTAGTTTACAAAATTCTATTCATTCTAGGTTTTCCGAAAACCACCCACCCAAAAGAAGTTTCCCAGGGAAAGTCTAAGTAAACCAACGAATCCCAACTGTAACGCCCCGATTTCTCGAGTGTTACACAGTAACTAATTAACCAATTTTCGTAAAGAGTTTTCGTCGATTCACTTATTAATCTTCAATTAATGACAAACCTTTCATTTTACAAAAACTCTTGAAACATAACCTTTCCAAAAAAACACGCGGAAGTAACCAACTTCGTAAAACTTTTTAAATAACCAACTGTAAAGAGTACGAAACAAAGGCCTGAATGAAAATAAAGATTACATCAAAACTTGTTCATTCGAATTTAAGCAATAAAATTGTTCGATACCAACACTTCGGAAACTCTCAACCCCAACAGAAAACAAAAGACTCTCAACCCAAACCCTATTCCTTAGCCTCTTCTTCTTCCTCTAAAGTGTAGTCGTCCTCCAGTATTGGCACGTCACGTAGCATCAACTCCCAAGAATGAGTCATCGCCATTATCTTCACGACCATCTACCCCCCCCAAATAAACACATAGCAAACAAGCAGGGTCAGGTCCAACAAAAAGAATGATAATGACAAAATCAACAACAACATATATAATATAAGTACATTATATGTCTTTTATGGGAAAGAGTCAGTTACTAACGGAATCTCACTTCACACAACCCACCAAAACTTCCATGGCCATAATCACGATCATCCGCAGATGAACAAATCTCGGAGGGGACTCACCGTACAACCCTCAATCATGTGGGGGGACTCACCGTCCGCCAGACTCACCGTCCGTCCACAGAATCACAAGGCGACCGCAGTCAGCCAATCACGTGGGGACTCACCGTACAACCCACAAAACACCCTCGCGTGCAAGGTACCATCGTTCTCATGGTCCATAGTCCTCACCAGACCTATGTCCAATTATTCACATTTACTTGCAAGCGAGTTTATTACACTTTTCTCTTTGTTAAGTCTCTAAAATCAATCCTAGAGTCTTATCATACTCTTTATACAACAACCTTCACAACACAACATTCACGGGTTACAAGGGAATTACGGCTAGGTGAGCGACCCTTGAACCATTAACTCAGAAAATAAATATAATCCACGTAAAGGAACGCAAGAACATTCACTCATGCATAATATATCATCGCAACTTCAACATATTGACAGCAGAAACAACTTTCACAAAAATAGAGCCACAGAATGCATCTTTCAACCAAAAATCACGTATGATACCTTTCTAGAAAGCTATTTTAAAGATCTACAACTCTCTAGTTAAAATCATTTTCATTTGAGCCCCAGAATTAGGTGATATTACTCCTTAAAGTTTCTGTCCGACACAGGGAAAAACAGCAAGTATGACAGTTACCCAAAACGACCTACAACACACAATACTAGACCAAAATTTATGATCTTTATATGCCTGGAAAGCTCTTTCGAAGATCTACAATTTGTATTTTAATCATTTCTTTATTTGACGACCAGAAACAAGTGAAAATAGGACCTGAAGTTTACTGTCCAGCACAGAAATCTGACAGAGAATGCATTTGCCATCAATTTCGTTTAAGCCATTCTATTCTAAGGGTTCTAAGTCATCTACCAGCATCAAATATAGTAACATGTTCACAGTGTAACCCAATATGACCTGGAAAAGTCCAGCACACATCGCATATTCAAAACCTCAAGCACATCAATCAAGTTCATACATAAAATCATGTCAAAGCATGGCAAGAATCATAATTTTTCCAAGAAAACTCATGATATAACCCCTATTCTACCCAAAAGATCCTAAGACCAGCCCTTACCTTGTTTGGTGATGGAAAAACAGAAGTTTGGAGATGGAAAGAAGGTTCAAAAGCTGCTGTCCTCGTTCTCTATTTCCTCTCCCTCGCGAATCCCTCTCTACTCGCGCTCTCTCCCTTGCTCGCGTGCGTGACCGGCGACAATGGTGGTGGCTTGGGCGGCGGCTCCCTTCTCTTCTCTCACACGTTCTCTCTTTTCTCTCTTTTGCTCTCTCTTTGTTTTTCACGTGAAGGTGCTGTAGTGTATCTCTGTTTTCTGATTGTGGAAGAATAGGGTTTCCCCCCTTGGCTAAAATCCCATGCAACCCACAAGTGGGCTAGGGTTTTGTTTTTCCACAAGCCCGACCCAAGTTCAACCTTAACCCACCAATTTAATTACCTAATCAGACCTGAAACTTACTAAAACCTAAGCCCTCAAAGGTAAATTCATAATTAAATTCGGACTTAGAAGAAAAACAATGTAATAATCCCGCTGGCACTGTACAGCCGGAACTACGTTCACTAAAACGGGGATATCTGGAGCTACAGATATCGGATCGACACGAAACCACTTGGAGAATTTTCTAGACTTGAGGGGCTACAACGCTCATGAAGGAAGTTTTCCCAAATGAAGTCGTTAAGACCCTCTAAAAATTCACACAAGTTGACAGTTCTAATCTGCCAGTTATCAAACATAGCCAAAAACTTCAATTTTATTCAAACTTCCATAAAATTGTTCCAAATTGAACTTAGGGCCTTACAATACCACCCCCCTTAAAATAGTTTCGCCCTCGAAACTTAAGGGTTTACAAATAAATCGGGGTGTGACTCCCGCATCTTATCTTCTAACTCCCAGGTCGCGTCGCCAGTCTCTTGGTTCCACACGACCTTCACTAAAGGTACCTCCTTGTTTCTTAAGCGCTTTACACTTCGATCGACGATCTTGATGGGTGGCATCACCATCGTTAGATCATCCTTCAGCTGTATATCGTCTGGCGTAATCACATGCGAATCATCTGCCATGTACTTCCGCAACTGCGACACATGAAGAACGTCATGGATGTTGGATAGAAAAGGCGGCAACGCAATCCTATACGCCACTGGCCCAACTCGTTCTGTTATCTGGTACGGTCCAATGAATTTTGGAGTAAGCTTCTTAGACTTGATCGCCCTTCCGACACCTGTCATCGGGGTAACCCGTAAGAAGACATGATCTCCAGCTTGGAATTCCAGCTCTTTCCTTCGATTGTCAGCGTAACTCTTCTGACGACTCTGCGAGATCCTCATCTTTTCTTGAATTCGCTTTACTTCTTCGGTGGTTTTCTGAACCAGCTCGGGTCCAATCACTAAGTTCTCCCCATCTTGATGCCAGCACAAAGGCGTCCGACACCTCCGACCATACAAAGCTTCATAAGGTGCCATCCCGATGCTCGCATGAAAGCTGTTGTTGTAGGTGAACTCAATCAGCGGCAACAACTCATCCCAGCTTCCTTTATTATCTAGCACACAAGCTCTTAGCAAATCCTCCAAGGATTGAATAGTCCTTTCAGTTTGCCCATCCGTCTGTGGGTGATAAGCGGAACTCAATCTCAGCTTGGTTCCCAAAGCTTGTTGCAAAGCCCCCCAGAAACGTGAGGTAAACCTCGGGTCTCTGTCCGACACAATGCTAGACGGTACACCATGCAGACGAACAATCTCCGCGATGTAGATTTCTGCTAGTCTCTCCACCTTGTAGTTCAGATTGATCGGCACGAAGTGAGCGGTCTTCGTCAGTCGATCAACCACTACCCAAATTGCATCAAATCTTCTTCGTGTTAGGGGTAACGCCGTCACGAAGTCCATAGAGATGCTATC
Organism: Lotus japonicus; assembly: GCF_012489685.1. Taxonomy (NCBI): domain Eukaryota; kingdom Viridiplantae; phylum Streptophyta; class Magnoliopsida; order Fabales; family Fabaceae; genus Lotus; species Lotus japonicus. Next base: position 13,988,551 of record NC_080045.1, read on the forward strand.
CCATTTCCACTCCGGAACATCCAACGACTGTAGTTTTCCTGTTGGCTTCTGATGTTCCACCTTAGCCTTCTGACAAGTCAAGCATGTCGACACATACTCAGCTACTTGTTTCTTCATTCCAGGCCACCAGAAATGAACTTTCAGGTCTTGATACATCTTGTTCATCCCCGGGTGAATGCTCAACCTGCTCTTGTGACCTTCATCCAAGATTAATCTTCGCATAGCTGCGTCATTGGGTACACAAACCCGTCCCTTGCAACGCAGTATGTTATCGTTTCCGATAGCGAACTCCGGTGCCTTCCCTTGAGTAACTAGTTTGCGCCACTCAAGTAATCCTTCATCAGTCTCTTGCTTCGATTTGATCTCATCCAAGAGCCCACTCGACACCGTCACCATCCCGAAACTAAGTTTCCCGGGAGCTATCTTCACATCCAAACTCAGATCTCGGAACGCCTCCAATAATTCTAACTCCTTGACCATCAACGAGGATACATGTATAACCTTTCGACTAAGAGCGTCAGCTACCACATTAGTTTTCCCCGGATGATACTGTAGGTCAAACTCGTAATCCTGAAGAAATTCCATCCACCTTCGTTGCCTCATGTTCAGATCCTTCTGATCAAACAAATACTTCAGACTCTTGTGATCACTGTAGATCGTGAACGTACTGCCATACAGGTAATGTCTCCAAATCTTGAGAGCGTATACTATAGCAGCCAACTCCAAATCATGCGTAGGATAATTCTTCTCATGAATCTTCAGCTGTCGCGAGGCATAAGCAATCACTTTCTTCTCCTGCATCATTACACAACCCAACCCATTGTGTGAAGCGTCACAGTAAACGTCATATGGTTCTCCTTCCTTGGGTAAAGCTAGTATCGGTGCAGTAGTCAGTCGCTTCTTCATTTCCTGGAAACTCTCTTCACATTTCTCCGTCCATGCAAAAGGTTGGTTCTTCTTTGTCAACTGAGTCAACGGTGAAGTCAACTTTGCATAATCCTTCACGAAGCGTCTATAGTAGCCAGCAAGTCCAACAAAACTTCTGATGTCGCTTGCTGTCTTAGGTTGTTCCCATGACATGATCGATTCAATCTTGCTGGGGTCAACAGCCACACCCTGACTTGATATGACATGACCTAGGAACTTCACCTCTTCCATCCAGAATTCACACTTCGAGCCATTAGCATATAGCTCCTTCTCCCGCAATACTCCTAGCACTTGACGCAAATGCTCTTCGTGTTCTTCTTTACTCTTCGAGTAAATCAAAATATCGTCAATGAACACCACCACGAACTTGTCCAGGAATGGCCTGAACACTCTGTTCATGTAGTCCATAAATACTGCGGGTGCATTTGTAACTCCAAATGGCATCACGAGATACTCATAATGCCCATAACGAGTTCTGAATGCGGTTTTCTGTATGTCAGCCTCCTTGACACGGATTTGGTGATATCCTGACTTCAGATCTATCTTCGAGAAAACAACAGCACCCCGAAGTTGATCCATCAAATCATCTATCCGAGGCATCGGATAACGATTCTTCACGGTCACTTTGTTGAGTTGTCGGTAGTCCACACATAGTCTGGACCTTCCATCCTTCTGCTTCACCAACAGCACTGGTGCACACAAACGCACACAGGCGTACACCTTGGGCGCAAAAGGGATTCCAAAGCCCACTCTTCCTTCGATTGACATTCCATCAATCGATCTCAGAGTTCAAACATCTTAATATAATCAAACACTTAGTCTCAAGTATCACGACAATGATACTAACTACAGACAATCTCACAGCCAAGCAAACATCTTAGCAAACAAGTCTACCCAATCTCACCGTGAAGCTTTGAAAACATCTTTATCAAAAACAAAAACATCAACGAGTTCGGAAACTCGTAAGCCCAAAACCCTTAGTGCTCTGGTTTCTCAACCGGAGCTCTGATACCACAATGTAACGCCCCGATTTCTCGAGTGTTACACAGTAACTAATTAACCAATTTTCGTAAAGAGTTTTCGTCGATTCACTTATTAATCTTCAATTAATGACAAACCTTTCATTTTACAAAAACTCTTGAAACATAACCTTTCCAAAAAACACGCGGAAGTAACCAACTTCGTAAAAATTTTTAAATAACCAACTGTAAAGAGTACGAAACAAAGGCCTGAATGAAAATAAAGATTACATCAAAACTTGTTCATTCGAATTTAAGCAATAAAATTGTTCGATACCAACACTTCGGAAACTCTCAACCCCAACAGAAAACAAAAGACTCTCAACCCAAACCCTATTCCTTAGCCTCTTCCTCTTCCTCTAAAGTGTAGTCGTCCTCCAGTATTGGCACGTCACGTAGCATCAACTCCCAAGAATGAGTCATCGCCATTATCTTCACGACCATCTACCCCCCCCAAATAAACACATAGCAAACAAGCAGGGTCAGGTCCAACAAAAAGAATGATAATGACAAAATCAACAACAACATATATAATATAAGTACATTATATGTCTTTTATGGGAAAGAGTCAGTTACTAACGGAATCTCACTTCACACAACCCACCAAAACTTCCATGGCCATAATCACGATCATCCGCAGATGAACAAATCTCGGAGGGGACTCACCGTACAACCCTCAATCATGTGGGGGGACTCACCGTCCGCCAGACTCACCGTCCGTCCACAGAATCACAAGGCGACCGCAGTCAGCCAATCACGTGGGGACTCACCGTACAACCCACAAAACACCCTCGCGTGCAAGGTACCATCGTTCTCATGGTCCATAGTCCTCACCAGACCTATGTCCAATTATTCACATTTACTTGCAAGCGAGTTTATTACACTTTTCTCTTTGTTAAGTCTCTAAAATCAATCCTAGAGTCTTATCATACTCTTTATACAACAACCTTCACAACACAACATTCACGGGTTACAAGGGAATTACGGCTAGGTGAGCGACCCTTGAACCATTAACTCAGAAAATAAATATAATCCACGTAAAGGAACGCAAGAACATTCACTCATGCATAATATATCATCGCAACTTCAACATATTGACAGCAGAAACAACTTTCACAAAAATAGAGCCACAGAATGCATCTTTCAACCAAAAATCACGTATGATACCTTTCTAGAAAGCTATTTTAAAGATCTACAACTCTCTAGTTAAAATCATTTTCATTTGAGCCCCAGAATTAGGTGATATTACTCCTTAAAGTTTCCGTCCGACACAGGGAAAAACAGCAAGTATGACAGTTACCCAAAACGACCTACAACACACAATACTAGACCAAAATTTATGATCTTTATATGCCTGGAAAGCTCTTTTGAAGATCTACAATTTGTATTTTAATCATTTCTTTATTTGACGACCAGAAACAAGTGAAAATAGGACCTGAAGTTTACTGTCCAGCACAGAAATCTGACAGAGAATGCATTTGCCATCAATTTCGTTTAAGCCATTCTATTCTAAGGGTTCTAAGTCATCTACCAGCATCAAATATAGTAACATGTTCACAGTGTAACCCAATATGACCTGGAAAAGTCCAGCACACATCGCATATTCAAAACCTCAAGCACATCAATCAAGTTCATACATAAAATCATGTCAAAGCATGGCAAGAATCATAATTTTTCCAAGAAAACTCATGATATAACCCCTATTCTACCCAAAAGATCCTAAGACCAGCCCTTACCTTGTTTGGTGATGGAAAAACAGAAGTTTGGAGATGGAAAGAAGGTTCAAAAGCTGCTGTCCTCGTTCTCTATTTCCTCTCCCTCGCGAATCCCTCTCTACTCGCGCTCTCTCCCTTGCTCGCGTGCGTGACCGGCGACAATGGTGGTGGCTTGGGCGGCGGCTCCCTTCTCTTCTCTCACACGTTCTCTCTTTTCTCTCTTCTGCTCTCTCTTTGTTTTTCACGTGAAGGTGCTGTAGTGTATCTCTGTTTTCTGATTGTGGAAGAATAGGGTTTCCCCCCTTGGCTAAAATCCCATGCAACCCACAAGTGGGCTAGGGTTTTGTTTTTCCACAAGCCCGACCCAAGTTCAACCTTAACCCACCAATTTAATTACCTAATCAGACCTGAAACTTACTAAAACCTAAGCCCTCAAAGGTAAATTCATAATTAAATTCGGACTTAGAAGAAAAACAATGTAATAATCCCGCTGGCACTGTACAGCCGGAACTACGTTCACTAAAACGGGGATATCTGGAGCTACAGATATCGGATCGACACGAAACCACTTGGAGAATTTTCTAGACGTGAGGGGCTACAACTCTCATGAAGGAAGTTTTCCCAAATGAAGTCGTTAAGACCCTCTAAAAATTCACACAAGTTGACAGTTCTAATCTGCCAGTTATCAAACGTAGCCAAAAACTTCAATTTTATTCAAACTTCCATAAAATTGTTCCAAATTGAACTTAGGGCCTTACACCAACAAATGGCTAAGTCCCAAACCCCTCGTTTGAACTTTCCTAGGGTTGCTCATCCAACCCGAAACATCAAAGATCACCAGATCAATGAATCTCCACTCCGAAGTCGCGTCAAAACGCACAATCCAACAAAGCACAACATCACAACATCAGTTCATCAACATAATCAACATCAAAGTAAAGCATAAGTCGAATTGATCGACGCCTATCATGCATTCATAGCTAATATATAGTAAACGATAGACAAAGCATTAAAGCTTCATAAGTCGAATTGCCCTAACCTCGAGCTGTTCCAGCTTCGCAAACAAAGTTCTCCTCAAACAATTGCTCTGAGTCTTCCAAAGTTCCCTCAACTGAACCTCGGAGAAAAACAAAGCAGAAACCAAACAAAATCGATTAGTTCGATCGCAAAACAATACATAAACGATAGACAAAGCATTAAAGCTTCAGAATAGGAAAATCAGGTACGAAAAGACAAGTTTTCGAAAACGAAAAACTCCCCCCCCTTAGGAAATAGCCCACGACCATAAGGAGAAAAGAGCTTCGGCTCTTTTTCTTCGATCAAATCAGTTTACAAGGTAGTTTTAGGGTAAAACTAAGGCAAAGAAACTGTCAGAACAATTTTCGGACAATCGGGCCGAAATACGACTATCCAGGGGCATTTTGGTCCAAAATAAAGGCTCAAAACTTCAAAGTTATCAGTTCTGAAAACAAATTTGACAGCAATGATCCTCATGACATCCGTGACAACAAATCCTAAAGGCACGAAGTCAGATTAAGTCTTTTTGACAATAAAGTTTCGAAATGTGAGACAAAAAGGGTTTTGAAACAGTTTTTCAGATCCTGGACAACTGGATCACAATCAGCGTTTACTGACAGAGGTTTTAGGCTCATGGGAACCTTGAGAACATAACCCAAGCAAGAAATCGAAGAAAACGGACAATTTTAGAAAAAGCTCAAAACTGTGAGCACAGAAACGACTTCAGAAACGCAACAGAAACAACAATCAGAGGTAGGAATCGTGTTAGTTACCTCGATACCTAGAAGTAGGGACGAACTGCACGAAGATTGGTCAAGGTTTCGCGAAAAATTCTTCTCCTCCCCTCCCCTTAGAACTCACGGCCAAGAATGGAAGAAAATGGAGAGATTTTGCTTTTTCGCGCTATTTATAGGCGGGTGAAATCGCGGGAAAATGAAAATTTCGCGATTCCGATTTTTGCAGCACGATCACCGAGAAATTCTAAGAGAGATTCTGGCGTCATAATTCCAGAACTCAAAACAAATATCTAGGACCTGGGAAAAACGATATCCAAAACGCCAAAAGCGGTGTAAGTTAGTCTGTCCCGAAAAACTACTTTTTGCTGTGATGCTCACACGACAAAACTTCCTACTGAAGAAAGATTGGAAACGTCGAAACAAATCTGGCAACGCAGACGGAATCTTCGTTAGAAGTCCCGAATAGAAAAAGTCTTCATCCATCGCTCGAAAATAGGGTTTCGAAGCAAAGAAATTAGCGTCGGCGGACATCCGAAAAGTGAAACCTATCGTGCGTACAGTCCAGAGTTCCGAAATGAAACGCTGGTCGATGGAAAAATAAAGAGAATCTTTAAATTTTCCGAGAGTTCGAAATCTCACTCAAAACGTTGCTTTAAGAGCGAAATAGCCTATTCTGGACACGCTCGCCATAAGGCAGGTGTGCAGACGACTCGCACTAACTCCGAAAACAACTACGCAACATTCCTCAAGCAATTGCTGAACTTTCTTCTTCATTAATCTTTCTCAAATGTCAAACTCCTGTCACGCTTACACTGATTCTACGTGTGAGTCGGAAACTTAACTTGTTCTGAAAATCCAGGTCTTACAATAGAAATGCCTCATTATGATTGAAAATCAAGGAAGAAGAGAAATACAAATTTTGGAGGTTAGACTTGTCAATTTTGGCAAGACTTAACAGTGTTATGCTGCATAATTACAGGTACTTCGCTTAAGCCAGCCAAATGATCGCTTAAGCCAAAATCAGAAAGCAGTTACAGTGTACCAGGGTTCAATTTCGCTTAAGCCAGAGCAAGTTCCGCTTAAGCGACACTCTAAAGAAAAGATAGCACACAAGAACTGGCAAGTTCGCTTAAGCCTGAAAATTCTCGCTTAAGCGAGATACCTATTAAATAAAAAAATCACTCACTCTTTAAAACACAAACCCCACTCTCACACACAATCACGTATCACTTCCTCTCACACACAAGAGCACGTAACTTGGTTCCATTGCACACACATGAGCAGGATTTTAAACTCCTTGGTTCCGGTTTCTCCATTCTCTCCCTTTCAATTGTACTTGTAAATTGGGGATTTTGGTTGTCTACTTCTCAGGTAAAGTTTTCTCATTCCTCCCTCAATTTGATTTCACATTCTAGAGCTCTAAATTTGGAGATTTTGATTGTGCAAGCACTGATGAGCATTGAGGAATTTGTGGTCTCATTAGGAAAAGAATTGCATGCTTTGAATAGGACTGTTTGAGGCTCTTAAGTTTGGTTACGGGATTGTAAACTCAAATTGTTATATGCTTCATATGTTAAAGGTTGTGCACCCTAGGTGTTTGACAAAATGCATGAATGAAAATGTTAAAATTGTCTTCTACCTAATGCATGAGATCTAGGCTGTTCAGGAGCAAATGTTGCAGCACAGACAGGGTCGTGATGCTTGGCCTGAGGACAGGCCGAATTCCAGGGAGGAGGAGAGAGCTGCTGGACATGGAGATGGAGATGAAGCTACTACTTCTGCAGCAGCTAACTTGAGAGCTAATGATTACATGATTGCTGTTCAGGAGCAGGATGGAGTTGAGGATTGATGACCACAGCCACTCATCCAAGTTCATTTTTATTTTCCGTCATTTCACTTTCTAACTAGTAGTACTTTCCTTGGTTTTGGTTTTTATTTTGCTGTGTTCTTAATTTCTAGCACATGTTTTGAATTTTGGATTATGAGTTTGTTTTGCTCACTGTTCTGAGTTGCAAATGATTGGCTGTTGGTTTAGGTAATGAGCATGGGCTATGAAATGCTAAGTTGAGCATGATGTGTGTTTTTAAAAGTTCTTAGTTCATTGTGATTGAACTAACTTGGTGTCATTATATGATATGAATGCATCATTCACATGAATGTCATAGGCTCATTTTGAAAATGCTTGAAATCAGGGACTCCTGAGCCTAGTGAGGAGTGTAGCCAAACACTTGGTGAGATTCGAGAGATTCGCCATTGTTTTGCACAGTTTTACTTGTTTGAGTCTCTAACTATTGAATTGCATGGGAATGATAGAAAATGATCAAGGCAATTTTGTTCTTTAGTGTACATAAACTACTTAGCCAAATAAGCCTACCATTGATTAGGAATTCCAATTGCACCCATTTTGAGCCTAAATGGAAATTTTGTTGTTCTTTGTGTATGATCCCGAACTTAAATGACAAAAAAAAAAAACAAACAATGTTTCTCCCATACTTTTTAAGTTAAGAGAGCATTTATGTGAGGATTGTATGCTAATGTGCTAAGTTGGGGGGAGTGAAGGCTTTGATATATTTTTGTTAGTTTTCTATCCTTTGTATATATAATGTTTGAAAAAAAAAATGCTTGTGCATAGTCTATCTAAAAACAAAAAACAAAAAACAAAAAAAAAAAGAAAAGAAAAGAAAAGAAAAAATGATTGGAAAAGAATGGAAATGAGAAGAAAAGGGGTTTATGTGCATGAAATTGTGTAAAAGGGGTGAAAAAAGAGGGTTGGTAGAAGGAGAGTGAAAAATGTTCATAATTTTTGCATGAATCCAAATGTAATTGCTCTCTTGACTTGAAAATATCTTGAAATCTAGAAAAACCAATTTTCTTGATAACCCTAGCCACATTACAACCCAGAAAGACCTTTGTGATTTTTGAGTTTCCATGCAGTTTTAATAGTTGATGTAACACCCCGATTTCCAGGTGTCACTTTAGTAACCAAAAATAGACTTCACGCTGAATACAGGTAATTTTTTTTTCCGTTTTCTTTCCTTTAAATCAAAACGATAAGGAAGTAAAGACAAAACCCAACTACTAAACTAACCAACATACATCAAATATAAACATGTACAGCCTCAGCTGCACTCCCACGTCACGCGCACTCGCAGTGACTCCAAAGCAGTGTGCCCGTAGGCAAATATCTACAGACCCAGAAGTGTAAGTGAGAAAATTAAAATTACAAACCACTAGGAGAAAGTCGGCCTCAATATGGCCTAAGCAAAGACCCCTATGGTCCAACTGACTCACTGTGATACCTCAGTAAGAGAACCACACGAAAAGTCATGCGTCGGAAACCTACCCGATCCCAAAAGCAAAACGAATCAGAGCTCTACACAAAACATGACGCCTGCCCAAACCTAACCTCCCAGTGCCAAACCCACAACGATCTGAAGTCGGCAAGTTGAAGCTCAACTCTATGCGCCATAGAACTCCTTTCATCAGACGTCCACGCTCGTCAGTCCGGTCCTCCATGACCCTTCCCCGATACGTCGCTCGATGACCCCCAACATCGATCACCCAAGCGGTGGGGGCATCCCGATCCACAAGCTCATATCTGATCCCCCCCGAGGGAGAGACCGACGAGAACCAGTCGGCCATCGACATCTGGCAGCAGGCCGACCGCCCAAACACAAACATACAAACAAAGCCAAGGCGCTAGGGTCAACTCACAGCAATAAGTACATATACACTCAACATGTGATATGGGGTATAGATATATGTTGATATATATACATATAAACAATCCTAGCATGTTTTGGCTCTAACATTGCTTCAATAAACAAACAGCACACAATCTCAGTCAGCATGAATGTATGCGTGAAATGCACAATATGTATCCGGATTTGTGACGCGTTCCCGTTCGCCACAAGTGAAGCATTTTCACTATGGATGGACCATTCCCGTTATCCATCCTGGATGAAATCCATCCTGGATGAACCATTCCCGTTATTCATCCTTGGTGAACCATTCCCGTAATTCACCGAATGATGAACCATTCCCGTTATTCATCATTAATGCAAGGTGAACCATTCCCGTTATTCACCATGATATGCACAGGTGAACCATTCCCGTTATTCACCCGATTGAATGCAACGTGGTTAGCCAAACAACGAATCGCCCTTACCACGAAAGTGTTTAGCTCACAACCCAATCTCAACAAACCCATGAGTTAGTGTCGGTCAATACAACACAACTCGGAGTAAGTGTCGGTCAATACAACACAGCTCCACCAACAAGAATACACAAGGGTCTAGTGTCGGTCAATACAACACAGCCCAAACAACAAGAGCGCTAAGTGTCGGTCAATACAACACCGCTCCAACAACAAGAGAACCCAAGGGATTAGTGTCGGTCAATACAACACAACCCCATCAATAAGAGTACGTAAAGTACTCGGTGACTTTCAATCATCACCATAGCTCACCTTAGTGGCTTTCCCCAATTCCAATAACTCACAACAAAGGTCGACTTTTCCCCGTCTTTCGTAAATATTTTCCCCTTCAGTTTTCCTATACTTAAACATTAATAAAAATGATTTCAATTCAGATTAGTCAGGTTATGAGTTTATTTCTCAAAATCTAGGTTTCCCAAGTCTTTAGTTTACAAAATTCTATTCATTCTAGGTTTTCCGAAAACCAACCACCCAAAAGAAGTTTCCCGGGGAAAGTCTAAGTAAACCAACGAATCCCAACAAATGGCTAAGTCCCAAACCCCTCGTTTGAACTTGCCTAGGGTTGCTCATCCAACCCGAAACATCAAAGATCACCAGATCAATGAATCTCCACTCCGAAGTCGCGTAAAACGCACAATCCAACAAAGCACAACATCACAACATCAGTTCATCAACATAATCAACATCAAAGTAAAGCATAAGTCGAATTGATCGACGCCTATCATGCATTCATAGCTAATATATAGTAAGTTGCCCTAACCTCGAGCTGTTCCAGCTTCGCAAACAAAGTTCTCCTCAAACAATTGCTCTGAGTATTCCAAAGTTCCTTCAACTGAACCTCGGAGAAAAACAAAGCAGAAACCAAACAAAATCGATTAGTTCGATCGCAAAACAATACATAAACGATAGACAAAGCATTAAAGCTTCAGAATAGGACAATCAGGTACGAAAAGACAAGTTTTCGAAACCGAAAAACTCCCCCCTAAAGGAAATAGTCCACGGCCTCAAAGGAAAAAGGGCTTCGGCTCTTTTTCTTCGATCAAATCAGTTTACAAGGTAGTTTTAGGGTAAAACTAAGGCAAAGAAACTGTCAGAACAATTTTCGGACAATCGGGTCGAAAATACGACTACGCAGGGGCATTTTGGTCCAAAATAAAGGCTCAAAACTTCAAAGTTATCAGTTCTGAAAACAGATTTGACAGTAACGATCCTCATGACATCCGTGACAACAAATCCTAAAGGCACGAAGTCAGATTATAGCTTTACGACAATAAAGTTTCGAAATGTGAGACAAAAAGAGTTTTGAATCAATTTTTCAGATCCTGGACAACTGAATCGCAATCAGAGTTTACTGACAGAGGTTTTAGACTCAGGGGAACATAAGGAACATAACCCAAGCGAGAAATCAGAGAAATCGGACAATTTTAGAAAAAGCTCAAAACTTAGAGCACAGAAACGGCTTCAGAAACGCAACAGAAACAACAATAAGAGGTAGGAATCGTGTTAGTTACCTTGATACCTAGAAGTAGGGACGAACTGCACGAAGATTGGTCAAGATTTCGCGAAAATTCCTCTTCTCCCTTGCTCTCCAAACTCGCGGCCCTTTGAGGAAAGAAATGAGAGGATTTTGCTTTTTCGCGCTATTTATAGGCGGGCGAAATCCCGGGAAAATGAAAATTTCGCGATTCCGATTTTTGCAGCATGTTCACCAAGGAATTCTAAGAGAGATTCTGGCGTCAGAAATCCAGAACTCAAAACAAATATCTATGATATGGGAAAAACGATATCGAAAATCTCAAAAGCGGTGTAAGTTAAATCTGTCCCGAAAAACTACTTTTTGCTGTGATCGCCGGACGACAAAACTTCCTTCTGAAGAAAGATTGGAAACGTCGAAACAAATCTGGCAATGCGGACGGAATCTTCGTTAGAATTCCCGAATAGAAAAAGTCTTCATCCATTGCTCGAAAATAGGGTTTCGAAGCAAAGAAATTAGCGTCGGCGGACATCCGAAAAGTGAAACCTATCGTGCGTACAGTCCAGAGTTCCGAAATGAAACGCTGGTCGATGGAAAAATAAAGAGAATCTTTAAATTTTCCGAGAGTTCGAAATCTCACTTAAAACGTTGCTTTAAGAGCGAAATAGCCTATTCTGGACACGCTCGCCCTAAGGCAAGTGTGCAGACGACTCGCACTAACTCCGAAAACAACTACGCAACATTCCTCAAGCAATTCCTGAACTTTCTTCTTCATTAATCTTCCTCAAATATCAAACTCCTGTCACGCTTACACTGATTCCACGCGTGAGTCGGAAATTAACTTGTTCCGAAAATCCGGGTCTTACAGTTGATGAGACAGGTAACAAGTTTGACATGTTGTGAATCAATGGCTGAATAGTGTGAAACACTTACCTCATAGAGAATTGAAGAGTAGTGAATAGTTTGATGAGAATTTGAATGGTTCCCTGATTGAAGAGTATTGGATTCAATGTTATGCCAATGATTTCATTCTGGTGTGTTTTTGTATCATTACTGTAACCATTTGTTGTGGGCTTCACATGTTCTAGTTGGTAATTGATGCTTGAATCATGCTTGTGAAAAGAAACTTTGACATTAGTAGTTCATAAGCCATGCTTGTTCAAGAACCTTTGTGAATATGTTTTGTTAGCCAATACCTTTTGTTTGAGGACAAACAAAGTTTCAAGTTTGGGGGAGTTGATAAGTGCCAAATTTACCTGATTTTCTATATTAATTTCGGCACTTATCTGTTCTAAATGTGTACGTTATCTTTCAAATTATCCCTCAATAAGGTTAATTTAGTAAGTAGATAGTTTTTATATAGATAAATGTAAGATATGTTAGTTTTATCATTTAGACTCTTTGGTTTTTATTGTAGGAGAAAAGTCAAGAAGATCCAACCATTTGAAGATCAAAAGGGCTAAAAATATTGAAGTTCGCTTAAGCCAAAAGTTGGCTCGCTTAAGCCAAATTACATGGCAGTAGCAGTGGTTCTGGAAGACAATTTGGCTTAAGCGAGAAATGGTCTCGCTTAAGCTGAAAGACCTTACCTGAACATGAAGAAACCTCCTCACTTAAGCGGAACCTTTATCAGCTTAAGCGAAATTGTGCCCTGTTTATAAAAGGCTCGACCAAGATTAGAAATGGATGATCTCTTGACATATTTTGGACCTCTTAGAGAGAAAATTGCATAGAGAAGAAGGAAAGGAACTTTGGGAGCTTTGATCCACCATCCATCGTGCTGGAGACACACCGAGGACGGCACGGGTCACCGCTTTCACCTTAGTTTCCTCTTGTAAGCTTTGTAAGCAATCCATGGATATGGGTTGCTAAGTTTCTTTGTTGGATTTGGATGTAGCCTTTAACTATGACTTGTTCTTCTTGATTTCTATATGAAAATATCGTTTCTATTACTTGATTCAATGGTTTTCTCTTGTTCTTAATGCTATGTTTTAGTTTGCGCACCTAGAACATATCGCTTGATTCGGCGTAAGAGCGGAAGCTACAACGTCTAGAGTCCGACCTAGAGTTAACCATCTAATAAATCTAATTGCTAGGAATAGAGTTAGGTTTGTTAGTCCCTTAAACATCTGAGCTTAAAGATAACTTAGCTTTTCTATGCATGTGAGGAATCAATGTTTAGGAAAGTAAGTTATAGATATCCACTCATGTGAGGAATCAATGAAGTAGGGTAGAAATGGTGTAGATGAATCATGGATAGGAATGAATATTCATATAGAATCATAGGACACTAATAGTTAAACGGTGAACTCCAATTCTAACAGCTTTCTCTCTTGATATCAATCGTTTTACTCTCGCTTTGTTTAATTTGAATGTGTTTTGGTCACCGAAACAATAATCAACCTTTTGAAAATCTATTGCTTGGGTAATTTTACTAAAGAACAGAATTTGTGTTAGCAATTCCCTGCGGATACGAAAAAACCCTATGCTATACTACAATTGAATCTTGAGGATTTTGAAAGTAGTATCAGTGTAGAAAAAATCTCTCAACAAAATGTCAGTGCCAAGGAAATAACTCTCTATTCTATCTTTCCAGTACTCAAACTTTTCACCATCAAAGATTGGTGCTCTGAGTTGGTTGTTGTTGTTGTTGTTGTCAGCGGAAGTATTGGCTTGGGCCATCGTTGTTTTTCACACTAGGTTCTGGATCATTGATCACTGTTAAGTGTTTAAATCAGAACCGGAGCTCTGATGCCAATTGAAGGTGCGAAAAACACTAGAAAGGGGCGGGGGGGTTGAATAGAGTTTTTGCTAAACGTTTCCCTTTTTCTAAGTTTTGGCAAACTTAAAGATAAGAACTAGGTGCTAAGGGATATGAAGTAAAGCACGCAAGTATTTTATCCTGGTTCACTTGAGATAAAAGCTCAAGCTAATCCAGTCCACCCGTGAAGGTGATTTCTTCCTTCTTCTGATGAAGGCAATCCACTAAAATCAATGAGTGTTACAACTGCACTTTGCTACCTGCTAAGTGACTAACAATACACTGATTTTCTCACTAGTATCCTCTTAAGAAGCTGATCTACCGATCCTCTTAAGACTAGTTAAACACTGAATCAAACTTGACTCAGTCCTCTCAAGATCCGACCAACCTTGGTCTCTTAAGGAACTTTACAAAGATTTGTAAAAGGTTTCGGGTTTACAATAAGTGCTTCTGAAAAGCTAATGGTAAACTCAGATGTTTAAGAACAATGAAGAAATAATGCTAAGAGATTAGTTCGAATAGGTTGAATGATTTCAGCAAAGTTTCTTAGCCTCTTTCTTCAGCCTTTATATACTCCAAGACATGTGATGTAGCCGTTGCTAGGGTTTTGTCCGTTGGAGTGGCAATCTTGTAATATCAGACTGCTAGGCTGAACGAGGTAGGTGGCGGACAGACTGAGGCTTGTACGATTTGTACTATGATAGCGACCTGTCCTTTCACCAGTTGACTTGAGATCTGGAAAGCTTCAGATGAACGTTGGTGAAGCTTCTGATCATCGTCAGATTGAAGCTTGGATTCTTCTGACCTTGCAACTTCTGCTTCTGAACATGTTCCTCAGAACTTCTGAACGTTAGAGCTAGAATAGCTTGGGTCTTCAGAACCAACTTCTTGCAAGTCTTCAGAACTTGAGTCTTCTACTTCTGGACCGTTCCGCTAGAACATCTGGTCTTCAGAACTTCTGACTCCGGTTCTTCAGTACCTCTTGAGAGCTTGTGTCTTCAGAACTTCTGAAGGATTTGCCACTGTTCTGAACGAACATGGTAAGCTTTAGAGCTCTCTTTTTAGTATCCCTTGGTTCTTCTTCTGAATTAATGAATAGGCTTGGGTCAGATTCAGAACCTGTTTGTCACAACTAGAAGAGACAAACGTTAGGGTACCACAATTGTTCATCATCACAAACCTTAATTGTAATCATCAAAACATAGAGATGCAACCACTGATCAAACCTTGATCTTACAAGATTAACATATGAATAAACACTTATACTTACCTATAAACTCTATTTTAATAAAAAAAAAAAAACTTATTTTGACCTTAATTCAAGACACTTTCCAAATAAACTTCTAAACAAGCTCTTATGCGATGAGAGAAGCTCGTATATGATAAGAGCTTATTTACATAACGTTTAATTAAACACTTTTCCCAAACAACTTGTCGCAACCAGGTCGCGGCGGGACGGCGCATTAAAACTAATCAAGTGTCAGAAGAGTCGCCACTAATGTGTTTAGAGAGTACATCAGAGAACCCAAATAATAAAAGAAAACTAAATCTAGATTCGGGAGCCGATTATGTATAGGGAGGTGTTAGCGCCCTACAACGTCCGTTAAGAACGGTTACCTATGGTCAATTATGCAAGATTTCTTAGCTTTCTAAATCATTTATTTTACCCTTAAGAAAATGTCTTGTATTTTACTTTGAAAAAAGAATATTTACAAGTTGCTAGTATAATGAGAAGATTATTCTACAAAGAAGACCAAAATTTAGATTTTTTGTTTGGAATGCGAGGTGGGGGTGACCTTGGGCCTACGTATTCTCTATCTACATATAAATCAAGGCTACGTAGTTCTTGGTAGAAAAACATGATTTAGTAATTAGTTGTGATGTTTTTTAGTTTTCAAAAGATTAATTCATTTTGAAAAAAGATGATGGTTTGTTTATGATTTTTTTTATTCACAAAAAGGTTTGATCCTTGCATTTCATGACAAGTTCTCGGCATCATTGAAGAAAACATTCCTTGAGATTTTCTTAAGAAAATAATTGGTGAGAAAAAATCAAATAATGATCTCAGCCCCTAATTATTCACATTTTAAAAGTTAATTATTTCTAAAGGATTAATAAAGAGCGGCCAATCAGACATAGTTTTTAGTAGTGCATGGGCTCATAAAAAAGAAGAAGCATCAGACCATGTAAAAAAAGAACTCAGGAAGAAAGAAAAGAAAGAATGAAAAAAAGGAAAGAAGATGAGCCAAGGCCGGTAGCATAATCAGATTGGGTTGATTTGGTTTATAAAATATTGAAAGAAAATAAGTAGGGTAAACATATAAGAGCATTTACAATGGTTAAATCCTTTCAACACCATTTTTTCTCTTCCCAACACTCCACATCATTTTCTTTCTACAATTCAACACTCATTCAACTTTTACCCACTCCAATGGTTTTTCATTCAACACCCTACCCCACCACTTTTTTATTTCATATTTTTATTTTTATGATTACATAAAATTACAATCATTGATTTAAATTAAATTAAAACAATAAACACTTAACAATTTAATTTTTGTTAAATATAGACAATCATTTATTTTAAAACAGGTTAATAGAAAGATAATAATAATAGTGAAAAACTTGGTTTTTTTTTCTGTGTCCAAATCAAACGAACCAAGTCTCAGAAATTTTTTTTTGCGATCAAATAATTGAGTTCAAAAGATTAAGATGATAAAAATTCAGACAGCCAATCAGGATGAACCACGTGTCAAACAAGATAAACCAACAGCTCTTTCTCTCTCCGCGTCGCTGCTGCTGACGCGCCTGGCGTGACCACCCGCAAGCCGACACGTGGCTCCGGTTACAGCACCTTCAACATGTTGAATTCTTTCAACACCTCTCTCCTCCACATCATCTTCAACAAAACTCAACAAATTACTACACTATCTCAACAAAACTCAACACCCCTCTCAACACCACCATTGTAAATGGTAAGGAAATAAACCCCACTCCTTTTTTTCAACCAGTTTCTTTTGTTTCCCTTTTTACGCTCTCTCTGTCTCTTTTTCGTTCCAGTTCTGTTTCTTTCTTTCACATTCTTCTTCCTCTGAAACCCTAGCGTCGCCGACCTTCTCTTGTGCGCGGGTGGCCGGCGCTGGGATGACGACACCACAACACCGAGGTCGCAGCCATGGCGGGGGCTTGTCGAGGTTGATATGGGTCGCTACAACACCGAAAAACGCCGCACTTCGACGACAGTCCGGTGGGAGCAACTCGGGTCTTCAAGGGAGAGCACCATGACGGTGAATCTAGCCTATCCGGTGGTAATTCTGACAAGGATGAAGGGGACCAGAGCTTCAACACCACCACGACGTCAAAGTCGCCACCCTTTGGCGGTGCTCCGGCGAGGGTGAGTGAATTGGCGACGAAAAATACCTCAACACTTGAGTCTGGCTCTCCAATGGTGATTCTGATGGTGATGAAGTGGATTGGAGCCTCAACACCACCACGACGTCAAAGCCGCCACCTTTCGGTGGTGCTCCGACGAGGGTGAGTGAAGGTGGCTCGAAAATGAACTGCCACGACACTAAGCCACCATCTTCTGGCTGTGACTAGTGAGGCTCATGAGGGATGAGCCTTCATTCTTGTCTGTGTTCCCTGAATAGTCCTATGTTGTTCTTTTTTTATTTATCTATGTAGATATTCATCTAGTTCTTTTTAGTTTTCATTAGATGATTGTATTACTTTTCTCTGTACAGGAGTTAGTTTAATTTCATTCTTGTTATTGGCAGTAAAATGAAAGTAAGGAGCAAGAACTGAAACAGGACAGTAAAGAAAAACTTATAATCGTTTGAGAGGCCTAAGCAACCATGGCATTGTAAAATAATTGCATAGTATAGTGATGAGGAGGGGAAAAATACCTCGACAAAGCTACAAACACCACAAGCTGACTAGTCACGTTCCTCTGCTTCCCTTTTATCAGACCACGTTTCTATTTTTTAATAATGATTTTGTGTATTCAATCTTAGGTGCCTAGGGAAAAAGTCAAGACTCCTTATAGGACCTTAAAGGTGGGTTCATGGATCCATGGCTGACTTCTTTTCTTTCCTTTTTTTTCATGTTTGATTGCACAAAATGGGCCAAAGTCCATTAATGAAACACACTCTTTTTTTAGTTTTGCAAAGCCCTATTTTATTATTAACACATGGTCAAGGGATCAAAATAAATTAACTCACTTGCTCATTCTAATTCTATGTCCTAATTTTAAGTTAGGTAAATTCTGTGGTACCCATAAAATATTTTGGGTATGGTACCCGCGTTGAGTAATTTAATAGATGATCATTATATTTTTTTAGGTAAATTTTACATTTTTGCATTTTATTTTACTATTCAATTAATTTCATCTCATGAATTTTTTTTAATGAAAAATGGTTTAGTTGTAGAGATGAACGATGATGGTTGAGATGCGCGCAAAATGACTATAATTGACAAATGAACAAAGCCTAAAAAACATAACCTACAAATCTAATGCCTCTAAGAATGAAACGTTGCATCATTACAGTAAAATAACATCAAAATTATAACTTGTACATGCTTCTTTATTATTGAATTATCTCATTTTGGGTATCATACCTTAATTTATGTTAAGGTACCATAACCAACATCATTAAATTATTAATATTTTCTTAATTCAAAAGATTAAACCCAGACAAAAAGGGGTATCCACACAACTTTATTCTTGTATTGCTTTAACCATAAACCAAACAAGATCACCAACCAGCCAACACCTACCTCACCGCACAAAATTTTATTATTTACTTTAAGTTATTCTTTTTCTTAACCAAAATCAATCAACCGTTGCTCACTAACACCATCAATTTCAAAACAATCCTTTTATAAGCAGCATGCTAGAAATTACACAACAAGACTAGCTCTATATAGGAGCACGAGTTATTTATTCCTTCCGTTTTGGACCGTAGAGTTGTATCCCTCGTCTATTCAGGGATTGTGCTGGTCTGGCATTCCTCTGAGCATGCTGTCACAGATTAAGATCACAAGAATAAGCAAGTCAGCTTCCTCCCTTTTTACTCAAAAAAGAAAATTGCTTAATTATTGAATTCAATTTATGTGTTTAATTTTATAGTGAATTATCTTTTTTTTTTTTTTGAGTGTTATAGTGAATTATCTAGTTCAGCAGATCAAACAAGAATACTTACATCATGGACAGCCTCTCTTAGGAAGTTGATTTGCGCCTTTGACACACTTCTAATCTAATGATCATACAAGTGAAAAGGTTCAATTAAATAAAGAACTATTGTAAAGAAAATATTTGGACTAAATTTTTCAAATGTACATTTCTTTTTCTCATTTGAAGATTATACTTTTAATGAATATTACCTTTTTATTAATGGTCCAAATGACACCTTCAGTGCAAGGAGGGATAGTGAGGGAACCCACATATCGGTAGTACTTCTTGCCACCCAGCTTGATTTCTGAAGGATCCATCACCCCAATGCTTTTTTCTGCTTCATGATCACTCCCCATGGATTTTATGTATTTTGACAACTGAAATTGTTTCAAACATACTTTTATTCAGATAATTAAGAGAATAAATATCCTAATTAAGAGCTATCATCTATGATAATCCAGCTTGAAGATGGTTCTTATCTGCAAAGCCATTAAGCTAACAATTAGGACTTGGAGGTCAGTCTACCTATTGACTATCATCTATGATAGCCCATAGCCCAGTTCTTGTCTATGAGTACGGAAGCCAAGGCTAGCTCAAAAGATGATCGTAGATATTATAATTATCCATAAACCCCCTAACAATCCATAACCCAAATTAACTAGCTAGGCTGCATGTGTATTGTCACATGGTCAAACCTTTGTCATTTATTTGGTTTAGATATCAAGGGTGTTGGCTTCAGTGGTACAGTTGAAAACTGTCACATGGTGGTGCAGTTGAATGAATACCATTGGATATAATAATTAAAAATTGAACGGATATGATCTAAAAAACAAATTTACTGAAATGACTAGAATACCCAAATGCCCCAACCACTTCCCCACCAGATCTGACTAGAATACCCATGCCTGATGCTGCAACAATGGTGTCGCAGTCGAACGCTTGGGAGGGAGTTGATGTAGTTGGCTAAGAGGGGATCGGCGGCGCAGAGGTGGTTGAGAGCGGCTTCGATTTCGCCGGTGGAGGTTAACAGCTTTGAAATGGCGGTGGTAGAAGGTGTTGTTGAAGGCTCTGGTTCTGGTTCTGGGTCTGAAGACTCCTAAGCCCAACCTTCCACAAACAGCTAGTGTACAAGATTGAAGTTATTTTTTTCAAAATAAAGCATCAATCATGAAAAGATTGAACCTTTTTCCAAACCTTCCACCAAAAATGAAAAAAAATCAAGCTTTCTTGTTCAAAACAGCTTCAATGAACAAGATTCAAGCTTACATTTGTTCAAAATAAAGCTTTAATAATAAAAAAGATTGAGCCTTTTTTTGTGCATGTCACTGTTGGTGGTGACAGATCTGAAGAGAAAGGACGAGGTGGAGGCTCTGGTGGTGGTGGGTTCGCCGGAAGTGGTGCGTTCGCCGGAATGGTGGAGGCTTTAGTGGTGGTGGGTTCGCCGAAATGTAAAAAGTAAGAGAAGAAAAGATAAGGATATAGAGACAGTTACGGTGGCCGGAGACAGATAACAGATCTGGTGGTCCATGGGGAGAGAGAGGGGAGGTAGCATGTGAAGCTGGAGAGGAGCCATAAATGGTGGTTGAACCGAAGAAAACGGAGGAAACGGTGGTGGTGAAATCGTAGGAGAAGAAATGAGATATTTGAGGATGAGGGCATTATGGTCTATACACACAATTTTTTTAATGTATCACCGTGAGTCATTTTACGGAAGACGCCGTCGATATCAAGTTACCTTATTGAGAACAGGATCGGGTTGACCAATATTGTACATAACCCCAACAACAGCAATCTTACTCTTCCCATTTATTTTTCGGCTTTCATGAACCATGTGCAGCTCCAGTTCATACCTATTATTTCAAATTTAAAAAAAAAAAAAAAAAAATTAGTTTTTTCCATCCATTAATTTTGCAAATAATACTACCACATGGGATTCACTTTATGGATAAAAACTGAAAACAAGAAGAAAAAAAGTAGACAAACCTCCTTCCATTGATGGTGTGTTCAGAAGGTGAGTGCCAGTGGGATTGATGCAGAAAAAATTCTGTGCCATTAATAATTATTGATCCCGCATCTGCCTCCCACTTCACCTGCATCAGTTGTGTTCATATGTAAAGAGATTTCAAATTAATTTTAATCAGAACTTAACTAGTCACTAACCAATTGTCATGTGTTGAATGGCATTATTGACTACCAAATTAAAATAATAGATAATTAGATATCTTATTATAGCTTAATCTGGACAAAACGCGTTTATGTGGGCAGCTAATCAAGTACCTACTACTTTAATATACAAAAAATGTTAAAAGTTAATTGCTCAAACAACATAGGAGATTTATTATGTAATGTCATGTCATATTTTAGATACAAAAAGAAAATGTGCCATATCATTTATAAATTACTCATGTAAAATTATAACTGTAATATTCATATTGTTTTACCATGTCATGCCGCAATTTGACCAGTGAGCATGAAAAGAGACTTAGGGGGGACAGATCTTAATAAGCTGGCATGTGGATTTGCAGGATTGTCATAAAAGCTACTCTATGATGTCTTTTTCTTATTGTTTTATTTTAAAATAAAGAAAAATAAAAGCTACTCTGATGTAGAGACAGCTGGATTATGGAAGCTTCAAGCACAAAAATGAAAAGAAATTAAAATTTGTTTGATGAGTGAGATCTTCATGATTGATTAATTACCTCAATATCATGGCCTCTGTTCTTCACAGTTGCATTCTGGGGCTTATAGAACTTCTTTAACTCCCCTAAGTTTGGTACCACTCTCACCCTGTGACTTGACAAATCAATAGGAGATTGCATTTTACCAGTTTTGCATGTTTTCCATTCCTTCTTCATTGTGCCCCAATTTGAGGGACCCTTTTCGTTCCCTTGTATGTAATTAAACTCACTCTCATCCTCTGCACACACAAACACATGACTCAGATTAAATCACAATAAAAGCAAGAAATACTCATAAGAAGAAATAAGAAGGCTTGATTGATTAACCCACTTACCAACTTCTTGTGCTACTGACCATATGTTTGGATGGAGTAGAATGGTTAGCAGTATTAGTAAATTTGGAAGGAACACTATGGACCTGGTTTGGTGCTTCATGTTGATTTCAGGCCAAAAAATTGAAGATTGGGTCTTGGAAACTTCGAATCAATTAACAAAGAAGATGTGGCAGGGTGATTATTATTCTCATGTGCAATGTGGAAGGGATGGAGAGGTAGTAGTCATACCACTACTATATATATATACATTGGCAGTTCAAGATTTGGTGAGGGAAATTGAAACTTCCTATTTCTGGTTCAAAGAATTTATGTTCCCAGCTGTGAAGTTTCCTCTCCTTTATAATTTATATATTGTCCTTGTTGACCATGCGGAAATCTTGCTCATATGAAAACGAGAAAGGCCGTGTAATTAACCCAACACAAGAGAGGTTGTCAACCACTTTCTGATGTAAAATTAATTTATATTTTAAAAGGTAGGACTCATGTTACCGTCATGCTTTTAACCGTTTTTTTTTTATAAGGAGGCTTAAGCCCGAAAAAGAAGACTACACACGGGTAGGTCTGGGGATCGAAACCCCCACAACATCAGACAACAACAAAGTCGAGCAACCTGGGGAGCCACGCACTGAACCGTCAGTATTACATTTAATTCAGAGGGGGAGGTGGTTACCAATGAATCTGCTGCACACTGTAATCGCGACTGCCAGGAAGAGGAAAGGAACAGAGAGTTGAGCGACTTTGGGAATGCTCTAGTTGCAACCGTAGTGCTGACGTAAAAATTTGGTGGAGATTAAAATCACTTCCCTGGAAAAAAAACTTTGATCGAGAGGTCCAAATCAACCAAAGGAGCAGTCCAAAGTTTGGAACTACCCCATTCCCCAGCGGCAGCATCGACTCATTTTGCAGATTTTGCAGCACCCAATGGCGAAAATCACACGCAAAGAAAGCGGCTTGCCTAGCTAGAACAACACATTGCTGCCATAACGGTTTCACCCCATTGCAGTCACGAAACAAATGCAGAGCTGTCTCCGGCTCCTCTTGACACAATGGGCATAACGCATCCTCTGTCAGATTACTCTACCACCTTCTGTTATTCACCCAAATTCAATTATTAAGAGAGCGCCACGGAAAATTTGCAACTTTGAACAAACCATCCCAGTTCCTCACACACTTCCACAACAGCTTAGAATTCCATGCATATGACCTCTCTCGCGCCTCATACGCTGACTTAGAGGAAAAAACACCATTGCTGGTTAAACCCCAAATAGTTCTATCCGGCCCGAGGAAACATGGCTAAAATTTCAGCAAAAGCATGTTGGGGAAGAAGGTGCTGGAATTCAGTGATATGCCACTCTACCCTGCTCTGATCAAAATCTGCAACTGATCTGAACGACTCAGCAAACTAAGTTGGTCGACACAACTTAGACCACGCCACAGGGTGAAAAGAACGATTCCCCTTCGCTGAGCCCCAAATAAAATCTCGCTAAATTTTCTCCAATTTATTACACACTGTTTTAGGGAGCAGGTCCATTTGCATACAGTATGTAGGTAATGCAGCAATAACTGACTTAGTTAAAGTAACCCTTCCTGCAAAATTCAGAACATGAGTACGCCAAGAGGAGAGCCTACGCTGAGGTCTATCTTGGATATACTGGTAGTTACTAGCATTCACCCGCTGGTGCACAAGAGGGACTCCTAAATAGCGCCCCAAATCCGAAGTCAAGGAAATACCTGCAACATTCCCAAGCTGAGCAGCCACAATAGACCCAACATTCGAAGAGACCATCATCCTGGTTTTCGCAATGCTTACCTTCATCCTAGAGGCAGAACAAAAATCCCCCAAAAAAGCCATTACCATCTCCATTTGCTCCACCGAGGCTTCACCAAATAATAATGGATCATCCGCAAAAAAAACAGGTGTGAAATCGGCGGACCATTCCTAGACACCTTGATAGGCTTCCACCCCCCATCATTGATAACATCACTAATTTAGTGGGCTAGGCGGTCCATACAAAGCAAAAACATGTAAAGGGAGAGAGGATCCCCCTGTCGGAGACCCCTTTGGGGGCTAAAAGAATCAGTCCTATCACCATTGAAGCACACTTGGTACCTGCACGAAGAAACACATTACATAATAAGAGAGCACATATGCTCATTCAGACCAATAAGACGCATGGTGTCAAGTAGGAAGGCCCAGCTCAACCTATCATAGGCCTCCTCTATGTCCATTTTCATAGCTATCCAACCCTTATCTCTCTTATGAATCTGCATTGAGTGGAAAACCTCCTGGGTTATTATAATATTGTCAGAGCTATGTCTCCCTGAAACAAAACTACATTGGTTCGGAGAAACTAAGTCCCCCATAATAGTCCTCAACCTGTTGGTAATGACTTTGGTAGTCGTCTTATATATCACATTACAAAGAGAGATGGGCTAATAGTGAGTAATTCTCTTCGGGCTCTCAATCTTAGGCACCAGAACAATCAAAGTCTCATTCACCTTACTAATACGGGAAGGGTCAGCAAAGCATCTCAATGACAAAGTCAACTATAGATTCCTCCACAACATGCCATTGAGATTGAAAAAGATGGGTTGGAAACCTTCCGGGCCAGGAGCTTTTAGAGGACCCATGCTAAACATCGCATCCTTTATCTCACTAGCATCAAAGTCCGCCTGAATAAGATCAAGAAAAGCTGAAGATAGAGGATGGAAGGAGGAAGAGCATGTAAGACGCCCTCCCCCACCATCATCTATGTAGTTGTCCCTGTAAAAAGCAAAGGTAAGTTCTTTTAGAGCATCATAATCTGTGATCAAGTTACCACCCTGCCCCATTAAAGCCTCAATCTTGTTCCTCTTACGACGAACTAAAGTGGCAATACGGAAGAAAGAAGTATTGCGATCTCTAAATTGAAGCCATAAGCACCTCAATTTCTACATCCAAAGGATTTTCTCCTGAATCAGAATAGTGTTATATTCCTTCCAAAGGGACCTCTGTAGCTGATCAAGCCCCCTATCAAAGGACATATTAAGTCTCCAATTAATCCCTTCAAGTCTGCTAATCAAGCGACATTTCCTTTTAAGGATGTTATCAAACACCTCCTGGTTCCAAATGATCACATCCTCACGAAACCCACTAGAAGACTGAAGCCAATCATCACCTCTCTGCCAGGAGCTCTCCAAAACTCGGGGGAAGTCATCATGAGTCAACCAACTAGCTAAAATCGCAAGACAAGACACAGAGTGTCTGTGAACAAGGTCCCTTAACATAAGAGACACCCATCTAGCTATCGCACCCCTAATATTTCAGCTAACTATATTCATAACAAATATAAAAGGAGGTGGACAGAAGCGCACACAACATTAAGTTGCTCTCGTCGAAGCACCAGGAGATAAACTCCTCTCCCTCTCCCGCTGCAAAGGCTCACAGATTTTCACCCCCTTATACTTGGGAGACTTCTTCTGGAAACTATCTTGGTGCAGAATTCCATGCAAGGTAATTGACTGATTATTAGAAGGGCCCCCACTTTTAGAAGCTGCATCAATACATTTCCCAAATTTGGTACAAACTGTGGAAAATTCATATACCTGAGAAGTATAAATTTTTCCTCTGGATTTGCCTACATCATTCTCTCCCTGTTAATGAGCATCGGTTTACCTATCAATGAGTCTGGTGTGCTCTCATTGCTCTCATTTGGCTGAAGATGCCCTCCATTGTCTCTGTGATTGCCCACATTCAAAGGAGCTTTGGATTCGTTAAGGTTGCGTCTTCTTCCCCGACCTCTTTACTTCAAACTTATGGAGTTGGATTGAAGATATTCTTAATAATTCTGAAGCTGAGTCTCTCCTCCATGTTCTTTGGTGGGTGTAGCGGTGGAGGGGTAATATGGTCCTTGGAGATGAGGTTTGGGCTATGGATTATGTGCAGCGTCAAATTGTGAGCTCGCGACTTGATCCGGGGTGGTGGATTGACAACGTAATGGTCCATCAGGCGATTATGAGTTTCACTCCTCCTCCACCAGGCTTGATATCATTGCACGTGGATGGTAGCTTCCACCGCCAATCTTCTTCCATGAGCTGTGGGTGTCTCCTTAGGGATCACAATGGTGCCTAGGTGCTTGGCTTTGCTACCTTTTAAGGCAATGGTGAGGTGTTCCTTGTTGAACTACTAGCTGTTATACGAGGATTGTCTTTGGCTTGGAGACAAGGAGTTCAAAAGCTAACTTGCACATCTGATTGTGATGTGGTGCAAGCTCTCAATGGATCAAGGTCCCTCAACTTGTATTCATGTGCTTCCTACTTGGCAAAAGCAAAGAGTCTTTGCATCAGGATTGGGAAGTGACCCTGCATCATTAACCTAGGGAGCAAAATAAACCTGCAGATGCCCTAGCTAAACTAGGATTACGCCTGCGGTTGGCTTTCTCTTCTTGGACCACCCCCGTTCTGAGATTTCCCCTCTGCTGGGGGTGGCTAGTTTTGTATTTTTTTCTTCTTCTTTGTTTTGTTGTTGTTTTATTTTTTCCATGTACCAAAAAAATATATTAAATTTCTTTAAAAAAAAAAGATGTGTTGACCTGTTATAGCAGGTTAAAGAAAGTGGTGTAAAATTACACCACTCTAAAAGTGGTGCGCATTAGGGCTCACCATGTTTTAATACTATACAGTTTTTGGTCATACATTGTATAACTTATCATTTATTTTAAATTAATATAAATCTATGTTTCGTGAAATATTGAATAATAATATTTATTACAAAATTGAAGATGGTGTTAGTGGGTGGTAAAGATGACGATGACAACCGAGGTGGATACGATAATGACAGTGACAGTGATGGAGGGTGGGGGTTGGGGTGGTGGCAGTATAGGTAGCAGCGATGATGTTGGGTGGTGATTAGGGTGGCGGTGGTGGTGTTGGAAGTGATAGTGGTGGGGTGGGGATGAGACGGGTTAGGTATTAAAAAATTGTACATATATTTATAAGAACCAATTTCTTTATTTTTAAAAAGGAGTAAGTATTTTTATAATTAAAAGAAGTAAGTTAGAAAATTACAATTTTAAAATGGGACGGGTTAGGTATTTTAATACTTATTCTCGCACTCATCTCCTTCTCTCTTTTTCTTGGGTTGTTTCTTTATTTCTTCTCCCCATTCTGGTGTTGGATTGAGGTTGGGGTTTCCGTTGGTGGTGGGTTGAGGTTAAGGGTGGGGAGTGGGAGGTTTGGGTGTGGGTTGGAGGTTCGGTTGAGGGTGGGGGTGGGTTTGTATGGTGGGAGAGGGAGGAAGATGAGAAGATGGAAAGTCTATTTTCTGAAAATAATTGATGAAGATGGTAGAAGATGATGAAGAGCCTAGAATGTTTATTTTTCTGAAAAGGTTTATGTAAATTTAATTTTTTAATTAGTAAGTTTAATTTTAATTAATTAATTTGGGGTAATTTGTGTTTTTTATTTATTTTTCTGACATGTAATTTTTTATTTTATTTTTAAAATCCACGTAAGTCTCATTCTTACCGTCAACAAGCCATATTATTACTCGCCGGAGCTTCGGATTCCGGCGAGGACTTACTCCAAACGTTTTACAAACATTTTACTAAAACATTTCTGGCGAGGGACCTAGTTCAGACGGCGAGACAAAAATAGGGACCAATTTGAGGATTAAGCCTTATTTTTTTATGAGGTTTTACCTTTGTTAAATTCTACTAATCTTGTGAGTTTTTAGTTTTTACCCTATTCACAATTACCACCGACGTTTCTATTTAATTGCTCGGAAAGACATAAAAAACATAATATTAAATAATACCATTAATTTTGTTAGTTTTCTGAAAAAATATATTTGTTTTCCTATTTTATCCTTTACAATGTGTTTTATCTTATCTCATATATTGCTTTTACAAGATTATTATTAGGAAAAATATTATTTAATATTCTTTTGAAATGCTAAGATGACGTATATATAGAAAAGTTTTTTTCTTCAAAATAAGTAGTTTATAAAAAACAGAGGTAACCGTAATTTTTAATAGGTACTCAATGAATCTAAAATTCGTTTCATCTCTACCTACCTACGGAATATTGCACTATGAAAAATTATTAAAATCCTCGATGGTGGACGGTAGTTATGACTCGTGTGTACAAAATGGAAAGATCAACCCTAGTCTTTGAAAATATATTTGGCTGGTGAAAGACAAAGAGGTAGCATTTTGAACCCCACGCATGCGCCTCCACGGAAGAAACCAAGCAAAATCCAACTAAGGAATTAAGAAAACGTGGAGCTTATAAAATAAGTACTTTAATTATCTCTGTTATGTAATCTACGAGTAACCGAGTAAGGGTATACTACTACCTCCGTTCCAGAAAGTTGTTTTGCACCATTTTTCGATATCCCAAAATGTTTGTTGTTTTAGAAAATCAATGTATTTTTTGGTAATTTTTTCCACCTCTACCCTCATTTAATACATTTTCTCTCACTTATCACCTTTCATATTAACCAACCACAACTCTTCTCTATTAATTACATTCTTCTCTATCTAAGTATAATTTAATAGTTGCACATCATACTAGTAAAATTAAATAAGGACAATCTAGTCAAATTATGCTATCAATAATTATTTTTTTACTTTTTGTGTCATAATCTTAAATTACAAACTTTCTGGAACAGATGAAGTATGTTTTATTGGGGGGAAAACAAGGCAAGTCAAAGTAAAACCTATTGAATCGATCAATATTGTTTTTTTTTTATAAGCTGGATAAAATTTATTGTTTGATGATGCAAAACAATTCGGAGTCAAAGTAAATAGGATCAAAATTGTTTGATGATGCAAAACAATTCGGAGTTTCAGAACGGTAAGAGTATATTTTTGGTGAACAATTCCGAGTATATTTGATTAATGTTTTACAAAACAATTTCATATTATTAAAATGGAAAAAAAAAACTTGGTTGATATGATCATTTTCAAAAGGGTTAGAGGTCATATTAGTTCTTATCTTTGTATCGGATTTTAAATTTAGTCCATTCCCAGAAAAAATTAAGCGATATCTCTCTGACTTTTTTTCCAATATGGGCATTAGTCCCTATCGAATGGCGGAGCTCCAGCGAACCTCCTAGTGGCACGCTGACATGAAAAAATAATCCTAAATGAATTTTTTTTATTTTCTTAATTACAAATTAGAATTTAAATTAAAATAAAACAATATAAATTATAAAAAACCTAAAATACCTTTAATTTCCCAACCCCAAAATCCCTAAATTTCCAAATTCACGTTCAGAACCAAATTCTGAATTTCAAATTCAATTTAATTGAGAATTGAGATTAGTAGTTTATGGGGTCTTCTAATCATTTGAGGGAAACAAAATGAGTGTTATTGAGGAAAAGTCAGTTTTTGCATTGTTCTTGTGCTGTTTGGTTCCTTTAGCACCGTTAAATATGACAAGAATTGGGCCTTGGTTTTGTTCAGTTGGATTTGATCATTGGTTTTGTTCGGATTTTTTTTTACAAAAATCAATTACCATCAAGTTGAGTATCGAATTTGGGGATTGAATATCCGATGAACCAGAACCAAACAAATGGTATTGAAATTTTTTTTAGCATCTTGAACCCATTATATAATTTACATTTACTTATTTAGGTTTTACACCCTAACACACTTACTTTATCCTTGTTTATGTTGGGTTATATGATTATGGAAAATTTGTTCTTTGGGAGATGTTGGACTATACGGAGTTTTAATTTTTTTATAACTTTTCACGTTTTTAGAATAAATTTCGTGCAAATTTAAAAATAATATTTTTTATTATGAATATGGGCACCCGAACGAAACCAACCCAATTGAGATTAGGTTGGTATACGTCAAGTCCATAAGCAAAAATCAGAAAATCCGAACCAGCAACTCAAATCGAATATTTTTTTTATTAATTCGGACATTTAAACACCTAAATTCAAACCAGCCCAGTCTAACTATACCCTTATTGTAAATGTCCTCCCTTTATAAAAAAAAAAAAAACCGTAAATATGCCTCGTAGAGTTTTTCGAATTTTCGTTTTTCTCTAGTGTAAGGAATTTCTAATTTTGCTCTAATTTGTTTTTGGTACAAAAGGAAAATAATTGAAATAAAACTCCTAAGAGTTAGAACCCCCGCAAAGTTAGCGAACAACAAAAAAGATGCCCAGATGTGGCTTATGAAACACCCACAACCCACCATCTGAATAAGATTCAAACCTAGCTAAAAAATCTGCCACAACATTTCCCTCCCATAATGTGTGATGGAGATCAACTGACCATGTCGCACAAAAATAAATATTCCAAGATAATGTTTTGAGTATGAAGTCTGTTTTTTATTAATAATATTTATGGAAAAATTTATTATAGACTAGCAAAAAGTGGTGCAAGGTTACACCACCTTCTTTTGACCCACAATAGCAGGTTTTAAAAAAAAAAACATATTTTCTTAATCATTAATTAATTACCAATCTTCATCACCATCTTCATCTACCTTCATCCTCTTCATCTTCATGTACCAAAAAAAATCTTATTCATCTTCAATCTTCATCATCATCCACCTCTAGAAATCAGATTTCTAACATCAAACCCCCACAACCACTAAAACCTAGAATACCAACCCCACAAAATCCCCAAACTTTCAAAAGCCCCAAAATCCCCTAAATTTTGTAATCCCTAAATTAAACCCTTCACTCATCTTCATTAGACTTCTTTCCATTTCTCCATTCATCCCACCACCGCCACCACCTGCTTCTTTCCTTCATTTTCCCCCAACCCAAAACCATTTCACTGACACATAAAGTTGTGAATCCATCATCCCAACCCCCACCCCCAACCCCAAAAACCCAGAAACTCATGACAACCCAAAGAAGAAGAAGAAGCATAACCATATTCGACTCTTGCTGCCTTCTCCCTTCTCCTCGTGCACTAGTTTCCGAGCTCCACCACTGCCACGGAAGGCTCAAAATCCTCGAACCACCATCCAACGACGGTGTTTTGAACGATGCCCCTCAAAACGCCGTTGTTTTGGCGCCTAGGTGGACCTGCAAGGAGATCTGGGAAGAGCAGTGGTGGTTTGCACCGCCACCAAGGAGTGCCGGCGCCGCTTTCGGTGTCGGGATCGTTCAGGGAAGGGAGAAGTGGCTCGTCGCATAGGCGCGGCGTAGCGAGGCCGCCGAGCATGGATGTCGACGAGTTCATGAACCTGTGATAGGAAGTTAATTCCTATCAAGAAAGAGCATTAAGAACCCTAAAATCTAAGCTAAGAAAAGATAAGGAAAAGATAGAAAAGAAAGATTTGATCAATATTCTTGTTAATATTTCATAATGGAAACCATACAACTTATACTAACTATCCACTCTAAGGGATGAAAGATGACCTTACATGTGGCATCATCATAGGAAGTAGAATACTCTAGAACATGGATCTAAATAACAAACTAGAAATAAACATATAAATAATAATAACTAATTATAATTGGCCTAGTAACTTGAGGCCCATAAAGGATGTGGCTATAGAAGCCCATTAAGCATGCAACCCTCTACCATTACCATCCCCTTGAAAACATCCTTGTCCTCAAGGATGAGAAATAGACTATCCAAGCAATAATAAGAATCCACTCAAGAAGTGTACTGCTATGTGAGCAAAATCCAAGGAGTGAATACAAGGTCGGAGAAGTGAACTCTGGCTTGAACCGAACCAAGCTTGACTTGTCCAATTGAAGTTCAAGAATTTTGAGTTGAAACTCAAAGAAATAAGTACCAAGGCCACGTCCAATTGCCAAAGGTGCTTTAATGGACCTTTTCCACAACAATGGTATGCCACAAATAATTATCACCAATATGTGACATTGCCAAAGAAGTAAGCTGTGTTGGAGAACCCCAACATGTATTGACCCATCAGAAAAGATTATCAAGAAGTATAGGTAGGGTGGGCCCATGCAAATGGAGGCATCAAGTGAAGAAAGAGCCATTGTGATAGCATGTGGCTCTCCTAGCTTGTGCGGTTCGAGAGATGATAAGGATGAGGCTTGCAGCAGAAATCTTGGTGAATCAGATTTCACCCTTGATTTATATGTTGACCAGGATTGAAATAATGTCGAATTTTGCCAAGGGTGAGGATTTGCTTGGGCGAGAAATGAAGGCTGCTTGGAACACTGTTTCCATTTCAGAATGCTTATAGAATCAATAACACTCTGCCAAACAAAAGCATCAACTATGTCCAAGCGAAAGGCTCCTCCAATTAACCTAACTTCTGAAGAAACCAACACTTCACCCCAAGAAATGAGATGTTGGACTGTCACAGTAAACCATTCCTCCCTAAAAGACCTCTTCATCTCATCTTTTCTTTGTTCCCCAAGTGGTAGCCTATGTGGATATGCAGCTAATAATTGAAAAACAACTTGGCACAAATGTTCCAGGTTTATGATTCCAGGGTCAAATAATTGAGGATAAAATTCATGTAGCGCATGTCTTCTAGCAGCAATCTGATCAGACGTAAGCTCCAAAAATTCAAGTGTTTGAGGCCTTGAATCAGCATCAAACAAATGACCCAATTTAGTTGATGTGAACATAGCAGCAAGGAGTTCATCAGAAAGGCCATTGACAGATAGTGTAGGCCAAATGCATGAATCGAAAAACCAGCCGAGAATGGCATGAGGAATACTAGATCCTTGACAACTAGATGAGACTCCCATATCACCATTTGAAGAGTAACCATAAGGCAACATAGAATATACAGTAGCAATTCCAGGGTCAAAGTCAACATAATCATGTACTTGCTGTTCAAATTGAGCCTCATTATTTTTCTGCCAAAACTCTTTCTCAAGCAACTCCTCAAAAACTAGGTGGCTTATTGTGAAATCTCCATCAACACATGTGGTTAAGGCCCCATATGCTAGCTTAGGAGTGTGAGTACAAATTCCAGGGTCAAAAGAGATTATAAACAAGCCGGGTTTAGCCAAGAACTTAAATAACAGAGAGTCAAGAGCATAAGTAGAGTCAACTTGTTTCTCTTTATCTTCCAACTCATGCAGTTTGTGCTCCAACTCTTGAAAAAACCTTTCATAATATATTTTGTGAGGCTTAGAATCCGGATTGCACAACCCCAGCTCCACCAACACGGTAAGACAAAAAACAATTACTCGGGCAACCAATTCACCATATAGCTCGCCAAATGCATTTGACATGATGTCCCTGTAATGGGGGGAAGGTGGACAAGTAGTCAGCTCTATAGTCTCCATTAAGTGTTGCATTGACTTTGTGCTCTCGCTATGCAGCAAGCGAGACCATGAGGGAAGAAAACCTTGTGTCCTTGTATCTTTTATCGGCTGGCATTTCTCTACACCCATTGAGCTGGTGATGTTATGTTTTCCAAGATTAGTCCCAACAGTGTAGTCACAGGTGCAGGAGAAAAGAGAAGCTGATGGGGCAGCAGGATGTCCTTGGGCAGATAATTCAGCCTTAATGACAACCTCATCTCTGCGAGCAGTTGCAATAGGATACAGTTTTAGTTTTCTATCTGCATATACTTCTAAATCTGGACTATCATATTGATTGTAGTAAGGATCTACTCCAGCAGCACATGTTGATGAATAAGATTGAAAAACAGCGAGGTAAAAATGCTCTAGATGAATGATGTTAGGACCAAAAAGCTTTTTACCCATTGTATGTAATTCAGAAAGAGCAAGTTCGGGTTTTAATGGCAGCATCCTCATCAACTTGTAATCATAGCTACTAGGTAAGAGTAATTGGTCAAAATAGGAAACATGTTCAATAGCATTGTTTGCTGGTCCCAGGTAACTCAACATTGAATCTTCAAATGCACCATTTAACAAGTTACCATACGCTTGGGGAGAAGTAGCATGCAAAATACCAGGATCAAATGTGGGGTTAAACAATCCATGTTGGACACATGATCTAACATCAAACGGACCAGACTTGAGCTCCATGAATTCAAGTGTTCCAGGCCATGAATCAGCATAAACATCAATATCATGTGACTTGTGCATTTTCTCAAACAGGTTGGGTGCAATGAGTAGAGGTTTAGAAATCACCTGAGTCACACTAGGGACCCTCTCAGCCTGACTTGCTCTATTGAGAGAATTCACCTGAAACACTTCCTTGGTTGCTACCAACCAGGTATCAACTCGGTGGGAAGAATCCTTCTCATCCACATGCGCATGCTCTACTTGTGCCTCAGTGTTGGTAACATGTTCAGGTTCATCCTCCAAGATTTCTTCGGACCTGGATTCAGATCCTACCACCATTGCAGTTTCACTGTGCAAACCCATTTCTGGTATAACAAGTTCGTGAGATCTGAATGGGTTTTCCAACACTATTGAAGTCGCAAACTGAGGTTTCTTCATTGATGTAGCATTGGATTCCACTGCCTGAGCTGTCATGGGTTGTAATTTTTTGGACACCGTAGAAGATTTCCCATATCTGCTGGCTCCAGTTTGCGCAAATCTGCATGTTATAAACTGAAATGTGAACACTTCTCGGAATTTTTCCCATGAGTCAAGCTGGTGGCGCCACAATTCGAACCATGTGAGCGCAAATCCCTCGAGATGTAGGGCTATGAAATCAAATCGAGATACCAGTGGCCATGGGTGCTGTAGAAAATACAATTCCGCTTGCAATAGCCAAAAATTTGGATCAGAGCCAGAGAACTTGATGAGTTTCAACGGAGGAGAGGGAATTGGAGGTTGATGGTAGTGTGGTTCTGGGAAATAGTTGTGTGGACCGGGTGGGTAGGAAAAGCTTTGGAGTGGTTGTGGATAATAGCTGTACTGTGGAGCAGCAGCCATTGGTGAGGTAAGGTGGAGGTGTGAGTGCATGATGAAAGCACCAATTGATAGGAAGTTAATTCCTATCAAGAAAGAGCATTAAGAACCCTAAAATCTAAGCTAAGAAAAGATAAGGAAAAGATAGAAAAGAAAGATTTGATCAATATTCTTGTTAATATTTCATAATGGAAACCATACAACTTATACTAACTATCCACTCTAAGGGATGAAAGATGACCTTACATGTGGCATCATCATAGGAAGTAGAATACTCTAGAACATGGATCTAAATAACAAACTAGAAATAAACATAGAAATAATAATAACTAATTATAATTGGCCTAGTAACTTGAGGCCCATAAAGGATGTGGCTATAGAAGCCCATTAAGCATGCAACCCTCTACCAACCTGCTGCACAGTTCGGATTTAGTCAAGGTGGAGCTCAATCGCCTTGGTTTGGTTGTGTTTGTTGATTGTGCTTGTGTTTTTGTTTGGTGTAGACAAGGACAAGGAATTATCAGAAGCACAGGCTGAGATCAAATCTCTGAGACTCTCTGAACGACTCAGAGAAAAGGTCGTTGAAGAGGTGGTGGTGGGTGGGGCTTCTAATGAAAGGTTGAGGTAGGAGGATGGCAATCTATCCACTATAATTCACTAATCACTGCACTAGCAACTCAAAAGTGGTTGATGCAACCTTCCACCACCTTTTCCTAGCCCATAGTAAACGGGCCCAATATATATATATATATCCCCATCTTAGAATGCAATCAATCAGAAATAGAATAGAAATTTTGTTTAGAAAGTTAAAATATATTCAATATAATATGAGGAAATATGCAGGTTACACAATCCTCCTCAAAGGGTACAAAAAATAGGCATAGCCAGAGAAAAAACAACCACAAAGCCTAAAGCAACAGAACCCCAACAAAAGACCGCTCTAAACAAGCAAAAGAGCCACAAAATAGAATAGAAATTTGATCAAGTGAGAAGTGAGAATATTTGGGGGGAGATAGAAATGAGTGGGGCTTAAATTGACATTGGTATTATTATTATAATTAATATTATTATGTTGCTGGCATATTTAGACATGAAGTAAAAAAGAAAAAGAGAAAGAAGAGGAATGGAAAATGAACAGAAAACGAAAAAAATTTGGAATTGTTTGGATTAAGTGCAAAAGTTGAAAAGTGGGATAAAGAAAAATGAAAAGGTTTTGGAATTGTTTGTTAAATTGTTTTTACAATTTCAACTTGGGTCTGGTGAAAGCCAAAGATTTCCAATACGTGCAACTCTTAAGGATCTAACTCTCGCTCAGATTTTAAAGAGTCACTTTTCAGTTTTTACCACTACAACCGACATCTGTTTGGTAAAGAAAGAAAAATGAATATGATATTACTATTTTATCCTTTCACATTAAATCACAAATATGTGAATTATAATTCATTAAATTTTTTAGTTTTCATGAAAATTACTATCACTTTATAAAAGTTTAATGTTAGTTATATAAATATTTGTTTGTATCACAAATGGTTAACATTACAATATAAATGATCAATAAATTAGTTTAAGAAATAAATAATCTAAGTAGTTGGGTAATTATTTAAATTTATTTAATTATTTGTTGTATTTCTTTGATAGTGCGTGGGCTTTCATTTTCTTGATACCCTCATATTTTTTGGGATTCAGCTCAATGCCCCAATGGGTAAGCATGCAATCGAGAAATTTCCTGTCGCACACGTCAAAAGTGCACTTCTCTGGGTTCAGGCTCATATTATGCTTTCTCAACTGTCTGAAGGCGGTCAAAAGGTCAGCCGCATGGTCTCCCCATTGGGAGTTTTCACAATGATGTTGTTGATGTAGACTTCAACGAAGTTCCCCTTGAGATTACTACACTCTTGTCATCATTCGCTGGTAAGTCGCACTACATTTTTAGTCCAAACGAGAGCATCATGTAGCTGTGACGATAATTGTTTTCTCCTTGTCCCGCTGGAATATGTGGATCTCATTGTACCCCGATTAGGAGCCCATGAGGAGATGAATTCATAACCGGAGGAGTTCTCCACCAAAGTATCTATGCTCGACAAGGCGTCTATATTTTGTTTATATCGGTATAGTTGACGCACATACGCTATTTCCCATTGGATTTCTTCATCGGTACCACAATTGAAAGCTAGGTTGTGTACTTGATTTCTCATATGATCCTTGCCTTGACGAGTTCTTGGGTTGGTTGCTTAATGATTTCCTGCTTTTCTACACTCATTTGTCTTTTCTTCTGAGTTATTGGTTTGTAGGGGAGAAGGTATCGATCAAATAGTTGTAGCCCTTTATAGGCCTCGTAAAACAAGTCATCCAAACTACCACAATCAATTAAAACATGTTTTACCTCTCCGTTGGCGAGGATGTATTCAATGACTATGGGATCTTCGTCCTCATTATTGTAGAACGTCGTAATTCTTTCTTGACAGCTCTCTTCGCCTTGGTCTAGGGCGGCTCTCAATATGCATAATTTCCCTTAAGTGCTTTTCCTGGATCTTCGTGTTGGAGCCTTCTACAACGGACTCAATCTGAAGCATGTTGATGTTGTGGTTCCGGTTCTTGTTCTTGTTGTAATTCCTTCGGTGGTCGGCGATCCTCTGTCGGTCATCCTATGATAATGCTCATGTCGACTCCTTCAACGAGGGGACCACATAGGTGACTGTGCCCGATGTCTAACATGTGAGGGTATTCAACGACGAGGAGGTCCTCATTGTAGCCTTCTGAATGAAGATTCCACCTAGTGTACAGTCAAGTCATAAATGCTCATCATAGGATATCTACAAATCTTATTTGATGAAAAATGGAAAAGACTAAAGAAGGTAAAGGCTCTAGTGGTTTCAGAACTGAGCAATGATGAGAATAGATGTTGAAGGCCATGAAGAGCATTAATTGGGGGAAAAATGAGCTGAAAGAAGATAAAAAGATGCTACAAGACGAGGTGACCACGTATGTGCGTGTGCACCATAGCCACGCACATGTGTGGAGGTCAGATCATTGCATTCTAGATGTGAAGGTCGTGCATGTGCGTGAACTTAGGCCACACATATGCGTGGAGGGGCAGTGGGATGATACTTTGCCACGCATGTGCGTGTAAGTACGCCACCCACATGCGTGGCTCACCAGCTTTGTTATGTTATAAACAGGACCATTGTGTAACTTAGTTTTTATCTTAGGATTTCTGAATAAAGGCTTGGATAAGAGTTCTAAGAGCTTTCTTGGAGCTTTATTCCAGGTTGGATTATGTCTTACTTAGCCATGCTTGACTAATTTTCCTTTTAGATCTTGGGATGTGAATCCTTTTCTTTGTTATGTTTTATTTTCTGAGTTTGTATGAACAAGGTTTTCCTTCTATTAATCTATTTTTCCTTTATAACGTAAGCTTGAATGGTTGCAAGTTATTTAGCTTATTCTCTTCACAAATGGAAGTTTGGTTTTGAGTAAGGGACCTGGGATTAGATTGATTTGTTGCTTGCACCTTAGGATTAAGGATAGGGACTAATAGTTGGTGGTCTAATAAAGAACTCTCATCTTCAATTAAATCATTCATATGTACTAAGGAATTAGACTAATGAGATTGAATTGGATGCTTTGCAGGACTTAAGGAATTAACTTGTAAAGACTTAGGCTAAATCAACCATACAATGAATTCTATGAGATTTATATACTCTTATTTGTCTTCAAAATAACTTGATTAGGTGAAACTTAACCCCAAGTATTAGTCTTTTATCATAATCATATCTTTGCTTCTTAATCTAGTTCACTCCAAAACTGAATATATATTTCCTTTTATATTCTTGTTATCGAAACAACTATTTCTTCTTGCAAATTGGTTTGTCTCACAAATCATATGGTTCGACATTCTTTTGTATTACTTTGATCGTACCGTTCACTTGCGAATAGTGTATCAATGGTCGTTGTGAAATTCACATAAATGTGAAGTGTCAAGTTGGCTACTCTTTGAGTATATGGGGTGTGGCATTTCCCGCAATTAAATATGTGTAGTTTCTCGGTATATGTGTAACAACGTGGTGTTGAGTGGCGCATGGTTGCCATAGTGCCCTTCGTAGACTTTGTTGCGATTCGAGTTTCCTAGTTCATGTGTTTTGTCTGGTGGCTTAAGTTGGTTAAGGGATCTGGCTGCTTCTGCATCCTCCATGTCTACATACTTCTTCGATTGGTCTTCAAATTCCTCCATGGTTTATGTTCTTGTTTTATACAACGAAGTCAAAAGTGGTCCTGATCGGAGTGCAGCTCGAGCTAATACAAGTTGGACATCAAGGATCAAATCAGGGACCAATATGGCTTCCTTATAGACACGTTTCTCGATCCCCTTGTCTCATCTAGGCTAGATTCATTGATGTATTTGGCAAGTCCCTGGTTGAGGCAAACTGCTTCTTAAAGAGAACAACGTTGTCAACCCAACAATAGATAGATCCAAGGGATAAATTTGGAACCACCTCATAGGTCCTTTACCAAGATTTAGTGGGAAACAACGACATGTGATGGGGTTGCTCTCCCTTGCATATTGCATGGACCCTAAGAATAAGTCAATGTGTTCTTATGCATCTGATTTTCGCTCATAAGATTTTTTAGTTGGTCTTGAAAATGTGGGGAAGATCTTGTGGAATATAATAGCATCGCACAACGAGATCCTCAGTGGAGGAGGAAGGAATGTAGCTTGCCTCTGAGGAGATGCGCACTGATTCGTGCACGCA
Source organism: Lotus japonicus (assembly GCF_012489685.1). NCBI lineage: Eukaryota > Viridiplantae > Streptophyta > Magnoliopsida > Fabales > Fabaceae > Lotus > Lotus japonicus. The sequence continues at coordinate 14,028,126 of NC_080045.1, forward strand.
GAGTAAGTTGGGTTGTCCACCACTAGGGCTCGCCTTTAGGGGGAGGCGCGTTGGTTAGTGTGTGCGAATTATGTTGGTTGTTCACCCATGATTTTGTTGACCGGGCTAGAAGGTGGTGGTGCCTATGGATTGGTCCACGGTCTAAGGACCTTCTTTCAGAGCGATGTTCTTGTTCTTCTAGTTGGTGTGTACGCTCCTGAAGAGAACATATTTCTACTTCGGAGTATTTTTTTCGTGTAGTTGAGCATCAATGTACCCGGGGAGGCATTGGTGCTCCATGGTTATGATTCTTGCTTTAAGTCGCTGCATCGCTTTTCCGGCTGCAGTGCCTCACCTACTTCAAAGTGGAAAAGCTCTCGTTACTCATGGCACTAGTGGTGGGGTATAGGGGGTTTTCGTATCACAAGGCACTAGTGTCTAATCTGCGATGATCTCAACGAAACCGTTTGGAGCCATGGAACGACGTGAAGAGAGGCGCGTGACAACCATGAAAAGGTGAAGGAGGAGTTCTACCGGTTCCCATAAACGACGCCAATTCATCATACTAATCTGGTAAAATGACCTATATGATGTTGATTGAATGGTTGAACTTCGGTGAGGAAGAGAACGTAGGAAGGGTTCAATCGAAGGAAAATGGGTGCTTTTAGATCGTCCACCATCGCCAAGCCCGGGTGGGGTCCCTATAAAGGCACCTCGATGCCTAAGTTAGTGGCTAGGGAGTTTGGGGATTTCTCTAAGACTTGGAGTAAGAAGTGTGTACATGTTTCAACTTGAGTCTGGTCTTTTGTACTTGTGAGAGAGCAGAGGAGGTCTTGAGATCTGTCATGCGTGCCTAGATTTTGGTGAATCTCGACCTTTGAGTCTCTTGTTGTCCCAAGAGATCGTGCGGTTGAGGGTTCCTTGTAAATGAGGCTTAGGTCTTGAGCTCCAAGCCTATGCTTGCTGCTAGGATACTAGGCTTGCGATGGGATAAGGTGAAGTGACAAAGATCTTAGTTGTTGAGGGTGACAGTTTGGTCGGGAGACGAGGAAGGCTTTGAAGTGTTCGGATAATATAATACTAAGGGATACTCTTCGATTGACTTGGTGAGATTGCATATGCTGGTTTCGCTCGGCTAAAGTCTCCATTCAAACAATGGTCCTCTAACTCCAATACTCAAATAGTTGTGAAGCAAGATGTACAAGTATTGAAATGGCTGGTCAGAAGATGATGAAGAGTCTCCTTCAAAACAACTATTTTTTTTTTATCATGTATCAACTAATGCTTAGGAAGAAAAAAATTTCATTATAAAATATAAAGAAATAAAATTCAATTGTATTAATATATTTAATCAAAATTTATTAAAATACTTAAATAATTATAAAATCGAAATCTATCTATATATATTAGAAAAGAACAACTTCTAGCATGACGTGTCGCTCTCACAGGCCAAGTTAGTGACGTGTCGCTCCGAGATTAATTCTAACTTAATTATTTACATGTCAGCTTTTCCACCTATTAATTCTCATTTAATAATTTACACGTCAGCTTTTCCACCTTGGCTCTATTTGCCCTTACCTTATTTCTCCTGATATTTTACACGTGCTAAACCTAACTCTTCCTCCTCCTCTTTCAATTTGCGCCGCTCACCATCAACGTATTATTCTAATAATCTAATCTGAAATCTTCTTCTTCCTCCTGTGACTTTGTTTCTCTCTACGCCCAAACCCTAACGCCACCAAGCTTAATTCATACGTTCACCGTTCTTCTTCAACACTCTTTCTTGCACGGTTAAATTTTTTCCACATGTGCCCTGATTTCTCCAAGCTCTTCCTCCTCCTCTTTCAATTGCGCGGCTCCTCTCACCTCTTCTCATTGACTGCTCATCGGTGAACCTGACTTAAGGTTGTGCACGGTGGAGAAAACCGAGAAGCAGAGATGATGCTTTCGGATTCTAATCTGAAATCTTCTTCTTCTTCCTCTGACTTTGTTTCTGCAATTCACCGCTCATCTGCGCCCAAACCCTAACTCGAGGTACTCCTCTTATCATGTTATTGCCTTTTCTGCTTCCACTGTTAGTCTGAAACTCATTCACTCACTCTGTTTCGGCCATTCTTGATGTCAAGGTTCACTTTTCTTCGACTTGAGAGAGTAAGGATGAAAGGAGTGAAGACACCACAAGGGAAGAGGAGATGAAGACAGGAAAGGAGCGGGAGTGGCTGCGTGTTTTGACGTCGGGTGAGGAAATGGCGATACGAGCTCGCAATATTCATCGCTCAGATCGTCGTGGTGTTTCTGGTCCGCTTTAGCAGGTCACACCGTCAGGAAGCTCAACGTCAAGGAGAGAACCAGAACTGATTCCGATAAGCGCATCAGACCACTCGCGCTCTCTCTTTCTCTGAGTCACTTTATCCCTCTCTCCTTTTTACTTCATGCTGCTTCATTGCAATTCCTTCCCTGTTTGGCTTTGATTTATTGTTGTTTCCAAGCATATAACATGATCGATGACATAAGTGAATGAATTTTCTCCACACTTTTATCATATCTTCGGTGCATACTACATGTTCAATGAAATTCCTGAACGAATTTGCTTAACTGAGTGCATTTTCTGTTCTGCATACACATAAACTTCAGGCACATTTGTTTGGTTCTATGAGTTTTCCTACACATTTTTGCATTGTCATGAGATGCAAATACAATCTGTTTAATTGATTGATTGATGTAAATCGTACTTCATATCATCCCTGTATGCATTAGTAAAGAACATCTTCATTGTAATGTACCCTAGATAGATCCATGCAAATGGTGTTAGTTTCATTTTTTTATTTCTTTCTTTCTGCATATGCAATTGAAGGACATGGTGCTGAAGTTTTCTGACTCTTCCAAGCAATCATCAAGATCTGGACCAGGTTCAAGTTCAAGAGGAATGGGACCAATAGAGAATCCCATATCAATTATGATTTATGAGAGTGGCATATTTTGGAATATTGTATTAAGAAGTTGTTCAATCTTTCAGATTTCAAAAAACCAATACCACTGTGATGAATATGGCATCTGCAGGTAAAGATCCTCAATCAGTTTTCTAATTGTTATATTTCCTACTCCACATTGCTTTAACAGAATTTGATCATCATTTTCTCTATATAATTTCTTTTTCAGAATTGGAGGCAAGGATAACTTCTTCCATTGCAAGAGATGTGGTGAGTTCACCAAATGCTCTGAGAGGAGTTTTTTACCTTACAACTTTGTATTATTGATTACTCAGAACTCCCTCTACAAATGATTTTCTTTCTCAGTTCCCAACAATATTCATGTGTGTCCTTATTTGTAAATTGATTATTCTTTTTGCAGCACCTGAGAAGAAGCACCGTCTCCCATCTGCTTAATATCGTTTCATGAAGTGAGTTCAGATTTCTGGAGAGATGTGGATTTTTTGACTTTGTTTTTTTTCACTACAACAACACAGATTGCACTATTACATTCTCTATTTCTCTTACTCTATTTACTTTCTTAGTACTATGACACGTATAACATATATGGTTGATTTGATGTGATTGTCAGAGGGGAGATACAGCGGATCAAAGCAGCAAATCCTCAGATCCCACATCGAGAAGCTTTCAGTGCTGCAACAAAAAATGTAAATCTTTTCACCCTATTTTTTATATATAGGTTTTTAGGGTTAGCATTTAGCACTGCACTTTACAACTACTACTTGAAACTCAAAAGATTAGTTTTGTAGTGATGAACATCACATTAACTGCACATACTATCTATATGCAATACTCAATCATCTATGTAATTTTTTTGTTTAATCTTTAATAAAATGTGCCATGCAATGTGTACCAAAGACTCTCTTGGAGCACCTGATTAAACTCATACTATTTATTTGGAATATTTGAAGTATTATATGATTGTGGATTGGTAGGAATTGAGATGAGAACTGGTGGTATATTGACCGCAGTTTTCTCCCTAATAGACTTAGCTTCTCATTTTCAAGTACTTAGCTAATTTGATTTGGGCCCATATTGCATGGACTTTTATGCTTTATTATACTTTGAAGTGATTTGTTGGGTAATGTGAACTGTAACTTAGTTTTGATTACAATAGTTCATGGCATGCTGCATAACAAAGCGAGGTAGAATTGAAGGTCAAATCAAAACTGTTAAAGCTGCTGCAAGAATGAGGGCTGAGGAAGAATTGAGGCAACAAAGAGAAAAGGAAGGAGAAGCTGCACGAGCTGCAATAGAAGAGGTTTCTTTTTCTGTTCTCAAACACCGTATCTGGTTTTGGTCTTTTATGTTGGTTTCATATATTCAGATTTAAAAGTTTAGAATATTAAATCTATTCTAATATCTAAAGTCTTAAGCAAATCTAATCTAAAATCTATAAGCTGTTGTTGTTGTAATATATTAGATTTTATCAGTTAGTAATCTACTTTTTATTTAGTTTCCAGCAAATCTATAGTAATCTGTTTGCTTTAGATTTTAGATTAGATACAAAAAGTAAAATACTGCTCCACGTGAAGCTACTTTATCTCAATGGTGAGTACTCCTTCATCAATGGATTGTTGCTCCCTGGGAGTATCAGTAAAAGAGAAAGGTAGCATGCTATAGCTCTTTGTTATTATGGAGCAGGTAAGGACATGGTAGCACTGGCTCTTCTCTTAATTTTTTTGAGTAGTAGAGCAACATATCTACCACTGCTTTGACATTGTTAACAAAGCCTGACATTGTCTGCTCAGAGAGATAAGCCTTCATCAAACTTTGTAGTTAGATTGTTCATGTTTTTTGGGTTTATTGTGAGATGATAACTTCTGATTCATGATGCTTGCTACCTGTTTAAGCATGCACAGAACTGATCTATAATTGAGGTAGTGTTTGCTAGATAAATTAGAATATTGCATAACATGTAAATCCTTTTCTACATTTGATGCATATATGTAAAGAATAGAGCAAAGAATTACATTAGACAATGTTTGGTCAAACCTTCTCCATCAATATTTTGGAGTTGATGAAAGTTGCTTTTAGCGTCATTATGTAAATACACTACAGATGTTGAGGATAGGATAATTGGATTCAGAGGAGAGGTGACAAACTGTTTGAGATGGTGAGACATTCTTTCCACTTTTTTGTTGGTAAACAGATTGGAGAGGGTCATTTTTCAAGTGTGAAAATAACATGTAAGGTTTTCTGCCCTTTTCATACTTTCTGATATATTTTGCACCTAATTTTTTTTGTTTTTCTTGAGTGGCTTGGTTGAGTTTTGTTCTACAATAAAAACCAAAGAAAAGATAGGAGGAAGGAGAGGGAGCCTTATCGATTTATTTATTCACATTAAGTTTAAGGAAAGCATATTGAAATCTGAAGAAATATTAGAAGAAATAATCACCTCTATTGATTTTGATTTCTTTTTAGGCCAACTACTCTTGCTTTGCATACTAGAAAAAATGTTTTTGGTTTGGTTGGATGAGATCATCCTAATGCATCAAATGCACTTGCTACAATTACACATTCTAATGTTTCTCTCTTTTCATTCTCCACGCACCTCTACATTGCATCTTGAAATCTGGATTTTGTCATGGATACCATAGGGAACTGAGAAGTTAATAATACATTCAAGAAGTAGTTCTCTCATGCTGTCGAACTGACATTATATACTGCTCTGCTCTATGATTTTATTGCACAGATCCTCCTCAGGGATAACCTTGAAGCTAATCTCGCAGAAGATTCCCATGCCTTCCTTTCCCATCAACACCAAAAAAACTCAATCCAAGTATAGTCGGCAATTCCCCCACACCAAACTGTCAACTATAAAGCAATTGATCTTTTTGCTAGGTTTTAGTTTTAAGTTGCTTTACATTGAACTCTGACCCATAGGACTTTTATTGCAGATTATAATTGGAGCTGTGAGCTTACATCAGCAATATATTACTCAAGTGTGAAAACATGATGTTGATTAGGTTGTCACCAGATCTGTTGAACCAGATCCGTTTCATGTCTGGGATTTGTTAAAGCTATCATGCTCTCTCCTTTGCCAGGTACAGTAAGCTATATGACAAATATGGGAAGGAAAATGAGGCATGTATAACGAGGAGAATATTTGATGCGTTTCAAGTTATAGGTACTTACATGATTGGTAGTATAATGTATAACAAGGAGAATATTTAATGTGTTTCAAGTGGTTTTAAGATTGGTCGTATAAGACTTCAAGCTTTTTTAGGCTCTGATATCAAACTGTATTTCTGTTTCTATTTTAATGATTTTGAATATTGAAGTGTTTTTTATTGGTGTTCTTAAATTAATTTTAGTGGAATTTATTAATATATTTACTTTTATATTGTTGTCTACGCACTTAAAGGAAATGCAAAAAATATTTAACTAATGCGTACAATTAAATATCATTTTTCTTTTGTAAACATTTCAGGATCATTTACTTTTTCGACAACAAATATATTATTGGAAGGATTAGAATTTGATTATGGGAATATTTTGTACAAGGATTATAATATATAGTTTATATTTACTTATGTTAAAATTATAGGTAAGAAAACTCTCACTCGCGGGATGAAAATTTTAAATGAAAAGTATTTTAGTGTGATCTTAATATAAAAGAATAGTACAAACTGAAGGGACCCTGCAATAGTGTGAACTTAATTTTAGTAATTTTCTTAGTTTTATAATAATTAAGGAGTAAATATTAATGTAAAAACATGACATAAAAGAATAGTACAAATTGAAGGGACCCTGCAATATTGACTCAAACTTGGATTGGATGACTTGGTATAAACACAATAATGCCATACTTTATGATTTATCTTTAACAATTCTGATTTGTGCTACTATCACATTTTTTTAAAGATTAATATGTGTTTTGAATGATTTATTGGTGATTACTTATATCCATGATTTGTGTTATTGTCTTCATGTTCATGAAGAATGTGAAACGAGTTTCTGTTGATTTGAATCAAGATTAGTTTATTTTAATGTGTGAAAATGAACACGCATAATCACGCTCATGAACAATCTTTTCTTTTTTTTCACGGTAGATTAAATCAGCTATTGTTTATTAGCATCAGTAAACCAGCTCTTGATATATTTTGCATAATTAGATATTTGGTTAAGCAATTGTACAAATTTCAATCTATGCAACAAGAGTTTCAATTTAAGACTTTTTGTCCACGTCTCTTTTATTTCATTTGCTGTATATTATATTTTAAAAAAACAAGGTATTGATTGACGTATCAAATATGACAGACAAATTCCCCGTGCAACGCACGGGTAAAAAAACACTAGTATATATAATAAATTTAATTAAAAATAGTTTCTAAAATAATACTGAACAACATAATATTTATTATTAAACAACATCCATAATCAATTAAGATTTATAAAATAACTTCTAAGATATATATTCACAAAATACATTCAACCATTGACAGATTTCAATATATAAAAGTTATTTGATATAAAAATATTAATTTTACAGTTTATTTTTTTTATCAACTTGAGGTTGATTATTAATATTTTAATTACTTCTTATACTTAATTTTTAATTTTTAATTATATATATTTACTAATGAATGTGAAAATAAATAACTAATTATTCTTTCCATTAATGTTAAAGTCAGGTAAATTTAATTATATATATACATATATATTTAATTTGATGAATTTTGAATGTATATATCATAATTTAATCAATCAATAGTCAATAATAAGTGTAGGAAAATTTTTATAATCAATAGTTTTATAGATATATAAAATTAGGTGAATTCTGTGGTACCCACAATTTTTTTTGTGTGTGATACCCACATTAGATGATTCAGTAGACTAATGATATGTTGTAATTGAATTTATAATTCTCAATGTTATAATTCTAGTCCCAATAATACTCTAATTCATTGGGCAACTCAACTGTCCCCCGACGACCTTTGTTGATGTCCACCATGACCTTGCAGAAGTTGCAGTGAATCTCAACCTTAACATTGAGTATGAGCGACATGATTTTGATCAAGTGAGAGGCTTAACACTCATCTAATCGACGTCATTAATCTTAAGGTACATTATTGAAAAAATACAATTGCTAACTCATGTGATACATAAGTCTTTATTACTATGCTAACTCATTTATGGTATTATACCTTAACCTGAAGTAAGGTACCGCAGCAAGCACCATAAAATTAACCCTTAATGATTGCTCAAAAACTTAATAGATTAATATTAATTTTGTCTTTTGACTACTTTACTAGTAAATTTTAATTTATATTTTTGAATCATATAAACAATTTATTTTATTAAATATAAAATATAAATTTATGTATCTTGTTTTTAAATATTATTATTTAAAATATTTATACCACTTATTAAATATGCATAATATCATTGGCATAGTCATCGGTTACATGAACCGCTTATGTTTTTTTGAACCAATGAACACCGCTTATGTTGATAATATTAACTTGTGCAAGAAACAATTGAATATAAATTTGACAAAAGAAACCCCATTTAAAACACACTCTTTCTAACAGAACATTTTATTGTATAAAATTCATTTGAGCTTCACTAAATCTTGAGAACTTACTCTAATATTTCCAAATTCTACTTTCAATTTGATTAATTTTCAAAAGAAATACTTTCAATTTGATTAGACCAACATAATATCAACTAATAAATATATTAAAAAGAGTGTACTAAAAATTATATTACTAATCATCTTCAATTAAGAGGTAAAAATATTATTTTAAGTACTTTTCCTTCGTTGATAAGTTTTACCCTTTATGAAAAATTATTTATATAAATGAATTAGTCTTTTGTTTTGACCAATGAAAAATGAAAGAATGACATAAATATTTCAAAACTGATTTATTAATGACCTTTGTATATGTGAATGTAAAAATAAATCACGATCGTTTGATCTAATAATTAATTGTCAAAATTAAAATATGAAAACATGTTACCTTTTGAAAATGTTACATAACATTTTTAAGTGATCATTAACTACTAAATTATTTTAATCTTGACCGTTCATGATTAAATCTAACAGTCATAATTTATTCTCACCTTCTCATATAAAAAAATCTAACTATTTTATTTCACATTAAATATTTAATTATTTTCTAAATATAATCTTTTTCAGTCCTATCTTTATCATCTATTATTGATAAAGATGTTAGACTTGACCTATTAAAATGGATTTAATAAACAAAGCATCTTTTTACACAAAAATAAAATAAAATAAACAATTCACTTAAATTATAATTTTAATTAAAATTCCTTACCACATTAATGAGGTATTCAAACAATTCAATTCAATTAAATCATTAGTCAACAACTAATTAATTCTATTCAACACTACCATTTTACTAGTAATTAATATGTGAATATCTACTCAATTCTTTTAGATAAATCATTAAAGGTGTACCAAAAAATGAAAATAAAAATAATTAATATGACTCTATTATAAAATGGCTCACCACATACATAGCAAAGCATTCATCAAAAAAAAAAGAACATACATTGCAAAGCATCTGACTCACATCAAAATGTTCAACTCCCTTTCTCCCATCTCCCTCTCCACCTTCTCCCAATTCAATTTCTCTGCTATGGCCAACACCAACCGCTCTAGCCATCCTTTTTGTCCTCTTACGATTGATTCCTATGCCCGGGCTCTTAAAAAAATTTCATCTCCAACATTAGCTCCCAAAACTGAGATTGGTGTCACTTACAGAGATGTGAATCCCACATCTATGCTGAACACGAGAAATCAACCACTTGCTGGTCATGCTGAGATGAATATTTTTTCTAATCATGAGATTGATGAAAGTCATGATGGTAGGATCCATAGTGTTCCGTATATAAAAAATGGGCCATATACGTGCCCTAAGTGCAAAGCACAGTTTGTGACCTCACAAAGCTTTGCAGCGCATGCCACCTCAAGTCACTACAAATATGAAAGCAAAGATCAAAGAAGGAAGAGGCTTATGAAAAGAGTCCGAATGAGAAACCTTACTCTTCAAAAGGTTAGTGGTGCACTCACTGTTGTTCCTGTTTCTTCTGAGGCTGCAAGGACTGCAAATGTTATTGAGCAAGGTGGAAATGGTCTTGCTAATGCTACAAGGACCAACTATGTTAGTGATGGACTCACTTTTGTTCCTGTTTCTTCTGAGGCTGCAAGGACTGCAAAGGCTGTTGAACAAGGTGGAAAAAGACTTGCTAATGCTACAGGGACCAGCTACGTTGCAAGGTTTGCTTATCAAGATGGAGGAGGCCTTACTAAAAGGGTGAAAGTAGAAGGTGGCCTTCATAGCCATTATCAGGTTTCTCCTCCTGGAATGGAAGCTCGTGGTGTTGGAGCAACTGGTGTCAAAATCAAATCGGAGCGTTATGCATAAGTTCTCAAATATGTTTGAATATTTTAGATCTATATATTTTCTCGTCGTTGGTTCAGTTACAATTTTAGTTTGATTTTTGGGTCAATCAGACTTCAGGGCTATTTTAATTGATGGATTTGGGCTTATGAAATTTTTATGTACTTTCTATCACCACCAATCATCAGCGTTTTGATTATTTTTAGTGTCTTGGTCTTTCGTGCTTGCGATTATGGTTTATAATTTCCCAATTTTTTTTTTTTCAAGATGAGTTCTTGGACCTCCCAAATTTGGTCGAAGATGATGTGTGATAATTTCCCGCACTTAAGTCAAAAACTGGCCATAATCGACCACTTCCAAAGACTTCTTTTCTCCCATGTTTTATGACGACGCTTTTTGAATTTTTTTCTAATAAGAATACACTTAATTTGGTGAACTACATTTTAAATGAATATGTCAGTACTAAAAAAAATATTATAATTAATAATTTTATATATATATATATAAAGTTAACTCTTTATGTCGTTGAATGGATTCATAGACTAAAATTAATTTTTTCTTTTGACTATTTCACTAATCAATTATATTTAATAACTTTTTTAATCATATAAATAATTTATTATATTAAATAACATATATATTCAAATATCCTATTTGAAATTTTATATTTTAAAAGATTCATACTATTTAATTAATACACTTAATAATTCTTGGAGAGTCATCAATTATATGAGTCGTTTCTATTGATAATATTGTATAATTTATGCAACAAAAAAATTGAATATAGATTTGATAAATGAAGCACCAATTAAAATATTAAAAATTAAAATAATACAATTATATCCTCTTGCTAATAGAAATTTTTATTATGTAAAATTCATTTCAGCTATCATGAGTTCTTGCTCCAATTTTTCCGAGTTTTACATCCAATTTGATTGGACCAACAAAAATACCAACCAATAAAGAGATTAAAAAGTTTAATAGAAATTATGTTACTAATTATCCTCAATTACAAGGTAAAAATATGATTTAAAGCACATTTCCTTATTTCAAAAAAATAAAGCACATTTCCTTCATTGAAAAGTTTTTCCTTTTGTAATTAAAAATAATTATTTGTTCAATTGAGCCAATCATTTGTTTTGACCATTCAATCAATCATCAATACACAATTATACATCAATAAACTTCACTTGACCTATACATTAATAAAAATATTAATTAGTTGTTAATATTATTTAATATTATGCATCATATTAATTATTAATTATAACTTTATCAGTTTTCATATTTTAAAAAAGTTATTTAAATTTAAATTATCAAGAAACCCTGAGAAAAAAATTTAGAAATAATAATGATAATAATAAGTCAAAGTCAATTTGACTCAAATTAATAAAAATATTATTTAGCTATTAACAAATTTTTATCTTATTCATTATGTTATTTACTAATCATAAAAAAGTTCAATTTCTCATATTTAAAATTAAATATTAATATTATATAAATATTTATTATTAATAACTATTTTAGAAAAATAATTAGTTAATAAAATTGAATTGAAATTGAAATTAATAAAAATATTAATTAGTAGTTAATAATTTTTTACATTTACAACTAATTGTAACACTTTTAAATTTCTCATATGTTAAAATTAAATATTAATATTATATGAATATTTATTATTATTCACTAATTTAGAAAAATAATTAGTTAATAAAAGTGAATTGAAATTGAAATTAAGAACAATATTAATTAGTAGTTAATAATTTTTTACATTTACAGCTAATTGTAACACTTTTAAATTTCTCATATGTTAAAATTAAAATTATTAAATTTTTATAATATGTTAAAATAATTAAATGTTTTAATATTATCAATTATTCTAACCATCCAATTTCTAATGCACTTATGCTAAAAATAAATAATTTATTGAGTTTTGATTTAAAATATTCAAAATATTAATTATATCTCATAAGTCAGGAAAAACATTCAAAATATTAAAGTAATATTTATATATAAATATTAAGAATTAACATTTATTAACAATAAAACACTTTTTATTAATTAGGATGATGATAGAGTGCACAGGGAAGTAGGCATGATGGGAGCACGAGACGTTTTCAGGCGGTTTTAAACCGCTAGAAATGTGTAATGCTTGCAGTTTTTTCTGACACTGCATATTAGTGGCGGTTTTAAACCGCCACAATTGTGTAAAATTTGCGTTCTTTCCTGGCATCGCAAATCAGTGGCAGTTTTAAACCGCCACTAAATGTTGCTCGTGCACTCTTGTGCACAATCCTATCGTACTAAATAGCACTGCTCTATTAATTAATAGTTTAGAAAAATATTTTTAAAATAAAAAATATTTCTATAAGGTATTAACTATTAATTATAACGTATGTGTGCACTATAACGAATCTAGCAGCGGTTGGCTATTCTGCCGCTAATCAGCTTTGTGGCGCCAAATTTTGTGTTAGTTAGTTGACCATCGCCACTTCATTTAGCGGCGGTAAACGTGCAGACTGACTGCCACTAAATCTCCACACTTTTGTAATGTGGTATCCCTTAAACCAAGACCACCAACAACTTTAGGGGAAGGAACTACAAACCAATTAATAAGGTAAAGACCACAAGATACCCCATCATTCGACCACACAGAAGTCTTGATCGTGCGATCAAAATCATCACACACATTGTTGGGCAAACAAAATTTATAAGATAAATAGGAATAGAGAACAACACTGATATGGATAAACTCATTCCCCGTGCCCAGTTAAAAAGCTTAGATTTCCAAGAATTCAAGGGTCTGTGAATATTATCTAAAGAAGTCTGGAAAGGGCTCTAGACACAACCTTAAATAAGTGAAAAGCTGAAATATTTCTGAAGACCATTAACAAAAGGGATACTTGTGATGATAAATACACTTAATGATATTTATTATTACTAAAGAAAAAAATTATTAAATGATTTCCCTCCTCCTCCTTCTTCGATCAAAGGAAGGAAAAGCAAGGAAAGGAATTGTGCTTCAGGTTCCTTCGTTTTTCGAAAAAGAAGCAGGATTTTGGAGTCCATCTCAGCTCTGTATGGGGCGAAGGTTGGTAAAGCTTTGATTTATATTTCTTTGGCAAGGTTTCCAATCATAGTTTGCAGAAACCTTACGATGTGTAGAAAGTAGAGGATTTTCTCTCTTCAACACCAGGATTGCAGGAAAAGTCTAGTTCTGTTTTGCAGGGAGTAATGTTCTCAAGTACTGAAGATTATTTTTTGAAGTAAATTGGGGATAGGATGTACGAGCCTAGAGTTGGGTTTCTTCGGACATTTTTATTCCTGAAAATTATCTCAGCGGACTGTGGTATCCCTTAAACCAAGGCCACCAACAACTTTAGGGGAATGAACTACAACCCAATTAATAAGGTAAAGACCACAAGATACCCCATCATTCGACCACACAGAAGACCTGATCGTGCGATCAAAATCATCACACACATTGTTGGGCAAACAAAATTTATAAGATAAATAGGAATAAAGAACAACACTGATATGGAAAAGCTCACTCCTCGTGCCCAGTTAAAATCTAAGATTTCCAAGAATTCAAGGGTCTGTGAATATTATCTAAAGAAGTCTAGAAAGAGCTCTAGACACAACCTTAAATAAGTGAAAAGCTGAAATATTTATGAAGACCATTAACAAAAGGGATACTTGTGATGATAAATACACTTAATGATATTTACTATTACTAAAGAAATAAATTATTAAATGATTTCCCTCCTCCTCCTTCTTCTTCTTTGATCAAAGGAAGGAAAACAAGGAAAGGAATTGTGCTTCAGGTTCCTTCGTTTTTCGGAAAAAAAAAGCTGGATTTTGGGTCCATCTCTGCTTTGCATGGGGCGAAGGTTGGTAAAGCTTTGATTTATATTTCTCGGGCAAGGTTTCCAATCATAGTTTGCAGGAACCTTACGATGTGCAGAAAGTAGAGGATTTGCTCTCTTCAACACCAGGATTGCAGGAAGAGTCTGGTTCTGTTTTGTGGGGAGACACGTTCTCAAGTACTGAAGATGATTTTTTGAAATCAATTGAGGATAGGATGTACGAGCATGGAGTTGGGTTTCTTAGGACATTTTTATTCCTGAAGATTATCTCAGCGGACTGTGGTTTTAGGAAGAAGGTTGTGGTTGCGTCTTTGGAGGAGTATCATGCTGCTTAGGTTGTTGACGATGTTGGCCGCTTGTAAGGTTATGGGTTCCTGATGCTTGGGCCGCATAAGGATGGTCGTTTAGCTCTAAGGGACCATGAAGATTAGGATAGTACCTAAAGGACTTTGGTTGGGAATTCCTACTTGTTGGGGATTGATTTGCGGGTTGAAATAGGTAGTGGGGCATTTTTTCCAAATCCAGATCAAAGACAAGGTAATATTTTTGCAAGCATCTACTCAATGTGTGGCTTTGGATCATATAGATTGGACTATATATGGGGGTATGATTGTTGTTACTATTTTACGGGATTTCGTGGCAAAGATGCATGATCTTTGCGGTTGGCATTCTAAGGAGCTTGATGCCATTGGTCTCGAGCATGTTCCTAGGTTTACCATTCGTGGTGTTGCTTCACCTCAAGTTGTGCTTCCTCTTTTTTTTTTTTGATAAACCTTAGGTTGTGCTTCCTAACTATGTTCCCTCTTCGAGTGATCTACTCTCGTTTTGATGTTCTTTCGTGAGGTATCTTCAAGGACAGATAGACATGAATCCTTTGGGAAAGTGAAAGAGAGCTTTGAGGTTCATGTTGCAAGAAAATGCGGTCGCCCTAAGAAAGTACCTAAGCAAGGTAAAAAAAAAGGAAGCTTTAAGCTATTACTTATGATGACTTGGAGGTTCCAGACTTGTTAGATGCTACACCTGCAAGGGACGACCAATGATTTTGCCTTAGGTGCATCTATCTGATTGCATTATTGCAAGAGCCCGTCGGATGTGGGAGCAAAGCAAAATACTGGGATAAAAAGAATGAGGAGTTAACTGTGGGGTGTGTGAGGCATCTCCAACCAACTCATCCCAACAACTAGGTGGTGCGTAAGATGTCTGCTGGTTTGAATCTGTTTTCGTTTCTTGTTGTTGCTTTTATCTTGTTCTTTTTTTGGTGGAATGGTTTGGGTCTGTCATGGCAGAGGTAGATTTTGTCTCTTTTAGTTTTATGGTTTGGGCTTTGTTCTAACAGATGCAATTTTTATCTGGTTCTGTCATTCGTCGCTTTATCGTTCAATAAAATCTTTTGTTTTAGAAAAGAAAAATATAATTCTTTTATATTATTTGGTTTTCATATCCAAAGTTACATAATAATTAAAGTTTATTTCATTTTAAATAACCCTTCAAATATTTAAATAATACAGATTCTTTTTAAGGATTACAAAAGTGTAACAAATTTTTGCATTTGGTGATCTTTTTTCAATAATACTGTTTTAATTAAAAACATTAAAAGTTAAAAATTCTTATTTATAATTAACATTATTAGTGTTGTGAAACTCGGATCGGACCGACCAGTTCGACCGGTCCAACCGTGAACCGGACATGCTACCGGGTCGAGTTGCTATTCAGATCAGACATGCAAGTGAACCGTGAAAACTCGTTTGACTCGGCCGAGTTTCGGTGAAACTGGTGACTCGACCTGTTGGTTGAACCGGATATAGTTTCAAACTTGGAAACAAAACAGAAAAAAAAAATATGATACATGACAAAAAAAATAAACACTCTCCGTAGATAAAAAGCTCAGATCTGTAACATAGATAGGAAAGTTTGTAGATGAAGAGAAAATTATGTACAAAAATCAATGTTATAATAGATGTAGCATGACCCATGCCATGAAGATGAGAATGTCATTTTTTTTTTTTTTTTTGACTTTCCAAATTGCATTAATCAGGAGGTAGAAACCTCAAAACGGGTACAACACACAACATCCTGCTGTAACAACAAAGATGTACCAGGGGGATCATTTCCTACCCAAAAGTGATCCTGGTAAACAAAAGCTAACTTAGCTAGGTGGTCAGCAACTCCATTAATATTCCTACTACAATGCTTTAAACTACAACTATCCAAGAAGGAACTAAGGTCCTTGCAGTCTTGGACTATGGAGGCCAGGTAGTTGTTGTGGGGAACGGATCTATCCCAGGCTTGGACAAGTTGGAGACAGTCTGACTCCAATTCAATAATTCTGAAATTCTCATCTTTGGCCATGTTGATTGTCCTTCTAAGGGAGAGAGCTTCGGCAATAGCTGGTTCATACGCTGCCCGGAGATGAAAAGAGCTTGCTATTATGGCTTTCCCTTCGTGGTTTCTGAAGATTGCACCTAGGCCAGTTCCAGTATCCTCATGAACTGAGGCATCGAAGTTCGCTTTGAAAGCTCCAGGACGGGGAGGCTTCCAGCGGGGAGGGATTGGGGAATTTTGGTTCATATGTCCCTCTCTTGGCTCAGCTTCAGAGATATTCATGCTGGAGGCTTGATTAATCACTTGTTCAGGTGTTAGTCGTTTCTGATCAAAGACCCAGAGATTTCTTCTTTTCCAGATCGCCCAAGCCACAGAGAAAACCCAGTTTTGACCAATTTCCGGAAGTGAGGAGAGGGTGAGGTCAAGCCAAGATCTCAAATCCATACCTTCTCCGAGATTGATGTGAAGACCAAGGGGAGAGAGGAACCAAATGGATCTAACTTCAGGACAGGTGAGGATGGCATGGCAGGTGGACTCCTGGGCTTCACCGCAAAGGGGGCAGGTCAGATCAGTGGGAATCCCTCTTCGGAAGAGGTTTAGTTTGACTGGGATGGCATTTTGGATTGTTCTCCACATAAATTCTTTGCATCTTGGCTGGGTTTCCGCTCCCCAAATTTTTGTCCATAGAGAATGGGGTGAGGGGTTAGAGGAGGAAGCTTCATCACTGTTGAAAAGAATAGCGTGATGAGGAGATTTAACTGTGTAATTTCCTTGCTTGGTATGGCTCCACATGAGCTTATCTTCTATGGCTTGTAGGGGCAGAGGAATCTTCATGATCATATCCACCTCTGGTTGTGTAAAGATTTCAGAAATTCTCTGACTATCCCATTCATTGGAGTCCCTCAAAATTAAGTCTGAGACCAGAACCGGTTGCCTTATGGATAAAGATGATTCAGGGATGGTGCGTTGAACTAGCATATTTGGCAGCCATTTATCTTGCCAAATCCTCACTGACTTACCATTCCCTATCTTCCACGTTGCCCCATTATCAATCACAGATCTTGCACCCAAAATGCTTCTCCAAGTGAAGCTAGGATTGTATCCGAGTTGGGCTAGGGGCAGTTCTGAACCTGGATGATACCTTGCCTTAAGGATCCTAGCAAGAAGGCTGTTTGGATTTGTTGTGAGCCTCCACCATTACTTGGCCAACAGTGCCTTGTTGAAATCCTTTATGCTTCGAAAGCCAAGGCCACCTTTAGACTTTCTTTTCGTTATCTTCCCCCAACTAAGCCAGTGAAGCTTCCGTTTGTCAACATCTCCCCCCCCAATAGAACCGACTAATGAGGCTTTCAATATGCTTACAGAGAGAGATTGGGAGAGCGAAGCATCCCATAACGTAAGTGGGAATGGCTTGGGCCACGGCTTTGACAAGTACCTCGCGGCCTGCTCTAGAGAGGGAACGCTCTTTCCAGCCCTTCAACTTTTTCCAAACCCTATCACGCACAAAGGCAAAGACCTGATTCTTGGAACGGCCCACGAGAGTAGGGAGACCCAAATAGCTAGGGTGGCTCTCCACTGCCTTCATTCCCAACAAGAGCTTGAGCTCTTCCACCCGGGAATTGGGCACTCCTCGGCTCCATGATATCTCTGATTTGTCTAAATTAATTTTCTGACCCGAGACTGCCTCATAGGTGTGTAAAATCTGTAGAATAGTGGCTGCCTCTTGTGTAGAAGCCTTTGTGAAGATTACGCTATCATCTGCGAAGAATAAATGTGAGATAATAGGAGCTCTCGGAGTGATGCGGATACCTGAAAGGGACTTGGAAACGATGGCATTCTGAAACATGGCTGAGAGGACCTCCGCACAAAGAATGAACAGATATGGTGACAGCGGATCGCCTTGTCTAAGTCCTCTGCTAGGGCTGAAGCATTTGTCTGGGGTGCCATTGATCATCACCGAGAAGGAGACAGTGTTTACACAACTCATGACAACCTTGATCCAGTGAGCGGGAAAACCAAACTGTGTGAGAGTGCGTTCAAGGAAATGCCATTCCACGCGATCATAGGCTTTTGCCATGTCCAATTTGAGAGCCATATTCCCGGTTTTGCTTCTATTATTCTTCATATGATGGAAGGACTCAAAGGCAACCAAGGTGTTGTCGGTTATAAGGCGATTAGGAACAAAAGCACTTTGGTTTTCCGAGACAATATCCGGAAGAATGAGCTTTAACCGGTTAGCAATCACCTTGGTGACAAGTTTGAAGAGAGTGTTGCAAAGACTAATGGGGCGATAGTGGCTTGTATGTGTTGGCTTCTTGATTTTTGGTATAAGAACAATGAGAGTGTGATTGATGTCCTTGGGAGATCTCTGGCTGTTTAGGATTTGAAGGACAAAATCAGTCACATCTTCCCCTACAATATCCCAAAATTTCTTGTAGAAAAGGGCTGGAGTGCCATCACTACCAGGGGCTTTCGTGGGGTGCATACACTTCAAAGCCTCCTCAACTTCCAACCTGATGTAGGGGCTGGAGAGGATGAGATTGTGGGAGTTAGTGATTCTGCCATGCACCAGAGATGTGGGATCAGGGTCCAGGATTGGAGGGCTGGAAGCCTGGAAGAGCTTACTGAAATAGCCATTAATCACATCTGCTATGTCCTCTTCCTCCACAAATTTATTTCCCAGGTCATCCTCAATGAAGTCAATCATATTCCTTGATTTTCTTTGAGAGGCTTTCTTATGGTAAAAGATGGTGTTCCTATCCCCATGGGCAAGCCAAGACGCTCTAGAACGTTGACTCCATAAAATCTCTTCCTGGTGGAGGATTTCATGAAGATCTCTCTCTAGCTTCTTCATTTCAAGTAAGACAGCTTCTGTTTGCTCTTCCTCTTGAAGGAACTTAAGTTTATCCTTAAGCTTGTTTACCTCTCTTGAGGGGTTGCCAAAGCGGGCTTTACCCCAAGTGTCCAGGTTAGCTCCTGTGGCCGCTAGACGCCAGTCAGCACCACCCCTGGTATAGCCCCAGGCAGTCGCCACCACTTCTTTACATTCAGTGTCACGTAACCACATCTCTTCAAATCTATAAAGATGCACCTTTTTCCTCTTCTTCTTCTTCTTCTGCTTCGAGGAACATGTTATGCAAATGGGACTGTGGTCAGACTCAAGTCTAGGCAGGTGGGAGACTTGAATTGCTTTCCAAGATTGGAGCCATGCATCATTGGCCATAGCACGGTCCAGCCGTTCTTGGATATTGTGGGGGCTTGGTCTATTATTCGACCAAGTGAGAAAAGGCTGAGAGTAGCCAAGGTCATAAAGGTTGCAGAAAGTAATGGCATCTTGGAAGGCCATGGACTGAAAACAATCCCATGGCAGACCCCCTTTCTTCTCTTCTTGACACAAGACTTCGTTAAAATCCCCAAAGCACAGCCAAGGAACATGGTTGGTTGGCTTGAGACTTCGAAGCAGCTCCCATGATTTCCATTTGTGGGATTTTTCTGGGAAGCCGTAAAAAGCGGTAGCTACTGCAGTCGTACTAACATGTTGGAGGGGGAGTTGGAAATGGATGTGGTTCAAGGAGAAAGAAAGGATGGACAGATCAAGCTCAGACTTCCAGTAGAGAGCTAGTCCACCTGCTCTTTTCTTCCCTGTACCTGTGCAATCAACAGCAAAAACACAGTCAAAACCATCCAAACGGCGAATGCGAAGGATTTCTGAAAACTTTTTCCTTGTCTCCATGAGAAAAACAAGGTTGGGAGCTTGGGATTGGGTGAGTTGTCGCACAACTCGAATTGCCTCCGGGGTCCCAAGCCCTCGACAATTCCAACTTAAGGTTTTCATTGGAGACGGCGGGACTGCTGAGCAGTCTCCACCGATGAAAAACGCAGCTTCTGTGGGGCTGGAGTGGGTTCTGAGTCCATCTGTGTTGGTTCATCCTCTGAGTGATCTTTCCTTTTTAGTTCTCCAATATTCTCCTGCTTGTGGTCTCCTTCCTCTGAATTGTCGCGTGCTTTCCTTTTCCACGTTTTTAAATTCCTTGCTTGAGTCTTCTCTGTTGTAGTGATTGTGCTTTCATTGATTTCATGCAGGTTGTGTCTTTTGGTATGTCCCTCATCCCCATGTATGGGATCTTGGGCTGGGTTGATGGTAGTGGCACTTAATGTTGTCTCCCTTAGGGTATGGAGCGGTGGGGGTGAGTTAATGTACTTTGGTAACTCCTCCTGGGGGGTCTCATTATGGAGAGAGAAGCTTCCCAGAGATTCCACTAGAACGGCTTCAACATTAAATAAAGGTTGAGGAGTCTTGATGGTAGTGGTCCCCTCCACTGAGGCCTCGTCGGGGAGGGTTAAAAGGGTCTCCTCATCAACAGCTTCCTCAACACATGTTGTCTCTGTTTCCTTAGTGGTTTGCAAACCTGTTTCAGATACCTTTTCCTTTGTGAGTGGAGGCTCTAAGGATGTGGGTTTATCCCCTGACTCTGGGAAAAGGTTCTTTCTTGACAGAGGAATCCTGCCTTCTTGTCTCATTACTGTGGTATTTGTTGGTTTGTGAGGAGAGGCACGGACCCAGGGCCCATAGGGGAGGTTTGCTTCATCCTCTTCTTGCCACGCATCCTCCTTGTCATCACAGTAGCGGAGGACATGGTCCAAAGCCCCGCAGCCGAAACAGAAATCCGCCAACCGTTCGTACTTAAAGAGGATCTTTAAAGGGGGTTTCCCAGATCTAGGAATCACAGTGCCCCTTTTGAGAGGTTTGGAAACATTTATCCAAACTCTGAGTCTCAACGAGTTACCCAGCCTATGTTCCTCCTTGCTGTCCCAAGCTTCGAAGGATCCCAAGAAATCTCCCAGCTTCCTGTCCATGTGTTCTGTTCTTAAGTTCCTGGTTAGATCATAAACCCTAACCCAGAACAGGGTGTGGGTTAGTTCCACTTCCTTGGGGTTTTCATCAGCCTCCAACTCCTTGAGTATGATAAGGTTATGATTGAAGTTCCAGGGTACTGACTTCATAACATTATCTTTGTCCTGTTCAGAGAAGAATCTGAAGGTAAAAAGATTCTTTGCAATGTCCCTGACTTCGAACCCATGTTTTGTTTTCCATGCCGAGGTCACCATGGATTTGAAAGCCCTATTGCTAATGGACTGTTGGGTGTGGATGTAACACCCCGATTTCGGTGGCGTCACTTTAGTAACCAAAAGTAATCTTAATGCGGAAAAAACGTGAATATTTTTTTTTCGATAATAACTAAGACAAGACTGAATTAAATAAAACCCAAAAGCGAAAAGCAATAAAACTAATATACAATATATATAACAGCCCCCGCTGTAAGTAGCAACCTCGTCACGAGTAACCTCTAGTGACGGAAAGAAAACTGTAACGCCCGTAGGCAATATGTACAAACCAAATATAAAGGTGAAGTGTCCGCAACACCATCCCTCAAAACTGAGAATAAGCTGACCCAATGGTCTGAAAATAAGACATCCTAAGTCCAACCAACTCTCTGTGATTCCCGTAAAGAAACCACACAAAAAGCTATAGGCGAAACTACCCTGTCCCCAAGGAAACAAATGAAGCAATGACTGTCAGAGCTAAAACTCTACTCCTACACTAATCCTATCTCGAGGAGCTCACACAAGCACACAAAACTATGTGCTAGCATGATCGTCGTCTGAATCAGAATCCAGAACGACCAAGTTTACAAACACTACCCCGCCCCCTCTCGCAACAGCGATGCGCTCCGGTGCTGGACTAACGGGCTTTGGGCCCGATCCATGATCATCAATGATCGCAGCGGTGGGTGCACTAGACTCTGCCGAAGGCACTCCCACTGGCTCCTCCTCTGAGGGATCCTCGTCCTCTGAAGATAACGGTGGCGGTGGTGGTCCTCCTGCTCCTGGTCCGCAATGCACACCCGGTGGCAAGTTGAAGCTAACAGAGCACCTCCTCAACACTCCCTCTACCAAGAGTCCTCCCCTATCTACCCTATCCTCCATGATCCTCCTGGAATAGGTCGCGCGGTGGCTAGCGGGGTCTACCACCCACGAACCGGGGTCATCCTGGTCAATCATCTCATATCTGATCCCCCCCGAAGGGTGGACCATTGTGAACCAGTCCGCAATGGACATCTGACAAAAGGCGTTGTCCGCCAAAACACACACAGAAGACGCGAGGGTCAACTCCAAAGAACTATGTAGATAATAAACCCAATAGGTACAGATAATAAGTCGCCGCTTAGGCTTATAACTAGAGATAACATCCTAGGGTTGCATGTTCCACAAAATCATAACGACAATAATAACACTTAACATGTTCCAAGTAAGATTATCAAATAGCAATCACACTCAGCAACTAAGTCAGTATGCATGTTGCATGAAATGATATGCAGGTTAACCCAGTCAACCAACATGCAATCCGGAACGGATGGACATCAACGGATCAGCCCTAGCACCAGCCACAGTGGGACCATTTCGGCCCGCGTGCCTCTTACTCCAATAACAACGGTAGTCAGATCAGTCGTAACCCGTAGGTCTGCCATTTCGGTCTGCTACAAGAGACGTCTACAAACGCTCTTACACGGCATTCCGGGTCTTATGACCATTTTGGAAACCGACGAGGTCCAGAGTACGTCCTGTGTTAATACCTCCTTAATGTTGCATGAATGCAGGATGATTAGTCAAACAACGTCTCCGAATCTCACTCGACACGTCGCCACGTGTTCTAGCTAAATTAAAGTCTCTAAAAGCTTACCCTAAGGTAAAGTCGATTCTGCGAAAAAAAAAACACTTCTTCACAACAACACATAACCCACGATGATCTCCAAATCATCCGACTCATCTCAATCCGATGGTCATAACTGCTCAACGAGCACAAAGTATCACACTCTCGGAAACTAACGGTTTCCCGGACTTATCCCCAGGATAGCCCAACAACACATAGCTGCTCCAACAGCACAAGAGCATCAACATACTCAACACAGCTGCTCCAACAGCACAAGAACATCGACATACTCAACACTTCTCAACTTCCTCAACTATTGGATCCGACGACACTTCTCGTTTTCCAAAAACTAAGATTTGCATCCGAAGCTTCCTTTCGAGTTTATTATCATTAATTGAAGATTTAGAGGTTGTTTAATGTCTTATGAGTTTTCTTTTCAAAATAATATCCTTTTAGTCTTATCGCAAATCCTATCAGTTCTCGGGATCTCCAAATCCCCAAATGACTCCAGAGAATGTCTCGATCCATAAACATCATAACAAGGTCCGAATCTCATTCGTCCTATCAAACTTTCTCAAAACTCTCAAAATAAAATCGGCATGACCTGCCCGCTATTCTCACTATACAGAAACTCAGATTTCATTGCAAAAGCATAAATAACTCAGCACAATCAATCACCATGTCATATATCAACATATTAAGCAATAATCACATAGCACTTAGCATACAAGGCATGCACCACACATCCTAGATTACCCACATAGCACGTAGCATGTAAGTCAATCATCAAAAACATTCAGTAGATGCATCATCTACATTGTCAGCCGAAGCCTCAGAAAACATTTTTCCAATCAAACACAAACAAGTGCATAAACAGTAAACAATGTCGAAAGTATCGACCCTAAGCATTAACTAAAGATTCAGTGAGAAGCCCTCACCTGTAGATTCTCCAGGATGAACTTCCTCACAAGCAAAGCCTTGTTCCTCGGGAAACTCTTCAAAAGCACCTTTAGAACAAAACCACAGAAATCAATCAAAATCTATCGGAAACTAAGCTATCGATACTCACTAAGGTTACACGAAGTAGTACATACTCCGAGGTACGATAATCTAGCGCGAAAAGACAAGTTTTCGAAAAAGGAATTTTCCTCCTCCCCCCTATAGGTTCGGCCACTTTTGGTAATTGTAGGGTTCGATTTTTCTTCGATCAAACTTGGTTCCTATGCTTTCATTAGCCGTAACTAAGGGTATTCTGAACTCGGAAAAATTATCGGATCAAAAACTGTCGCAGGGGTATTTTGGTCATGATTTTTAACTTAGAATTTCAAAACTGAAATCCCAAAAACCAAATTTGACAGGGACGTCACCAACGACGTTTATGACAACTAATCCTACTAGCACTAAGCTAAGGCGATAGTTTTCAGCCTAAAGGTTGAAGCTTTACTCCAAAAATGGGTATTTAAGGCTAAAATTGATTCCGGCGGAATTTCGGCGACATAACGGAAAATCTAATCCGGCAGAAGTGATCTTGGGCATGCAAGGAAGATGTTTAGAATCAAAAATGAAATATTCAGGATAGTTTTGCAAAAACCTCAAAACTATCAGCTCAGAAAAGTCTACATAAAAGCTATGGAAAAAGCGATCAGAGGTAAGGATTAGCGACTATACCTCGAAACCTTGAAGTAGCAACTGATTGATCGACGATCAAGCAAGAATTGAAGAAAAGCTCTTCTTCCTCCTCTCCTCTCAAACTCGCGGCCTCTTGGAAGAAAATGGGTATGGTTTTTTGATTTTTCTCTTCTTTCTTGCTATATATAGAGGTTGGCAAAACGCGGGAAAATGAAAGTTTCGCGAATCTGATTTTTCCGGCGTCATTCTCCGTGAATTCTAAGATATGTTTTGGCGAAAGAATTCCAAAACTAAAATGAGGTCTCCTTGTATTTTTGGCAACTAATGCATAGTCGGTGTAAAACTATTTTACCCGATAAGTTGCTTTTTGCATCGAATGTCGGAATGGAAAACTTCCTTCTGAAGAAAGATTGAAATCATCAAGAGAAATGGGTGTACGCGTGTAGAATCTTCATTTGATGCTCTGAATAGAAAAAGTCTTCATTGTCGGGTGATTCTAGGGTTTTGAAATACCAGGGTTTCGGTTTCGACAAACTTCCGATGATTGGAATCGGACGTTCGTAGATCCTAGAGTTTCGCCTCGAAACGATTGTGATATATGGAAAAAGAGAAGTTCTAACATTTCTCTGAAGATTTTTGGACCAAAATCCTACAGTGTTCCAAGGGTGGAACATAGTTTAATTTTCCTAAGGTTCTTGTCCTAGGTTTTTAAAGCGAATATCGATCGTGCTATAACTTTTACCGACTTTGGTACAATCCTTAGACTTTTCCTGGACCTTCTCCTTCATAAATATATTTCATTTAAATAAACTTTTGTTCAGGTTTCCTTTCACATTACATCAACCCTAATCGTGAATAAGAAGTTTATTCACTTAGCATAAGTTTAAAAACTTGGGCCTTACAGTGGACCTTTCCAACGAGCCACCAGTCTTCCCTTTGTTGTTCCTCTGAGTCTTCGGTGAGAAGAGGAAAGTCTTGGATCTCATCTGGGCGAAGCGCAATGTTGTGCCAAGGATCCATCAGAGAATAGATCAGGGGAATCCCACACGTGGGAGGGAGGGGAGAGGCACAGAGGCCTTGGGTCAAAGCTCACAGAAGCGTCGGCTGGGAAACCCTAGCAGAGCTGGAGGAGAGGACTAGGGAGACCCTACAGTTCATTATTCCTATTCAAACTTCAAAAAAAATGAGAATGTCATTGTTGATAGAACATGGAACCACAATAATGCCAAATTCAATTCTAACCATTCTTTGGCATAATGACGGCACAATGAAGGTTAATGTGTTATAGGGTTTTTCTAGTTTTGTGGACTTGTCTGTGCAGGCCAGTCTTATTTTTGTTTTTTCAAAGCAAGCCCAATCTTGTTTTATGAATCAGATTTCTTAAAATTAAAAAACAAAAAGTTGTCATTTAGCTAATGTTCAACATTTCAAATCATCTTTAAAAACATATATAATTATTTTATGCTAAATAATTATTTCTCTCTTTCACTCTCTCTATACACACATGTATTTATATATACATATATTTAATAAATATATATATACATGCACCGAGTTAACCGATCCAACCAGTGATTTAGTGACCGGACCAATGATCAATTGAACCAGTGTCATGACCGAGTCAATGATCGAGTTAAGTTTAATAACACTGTATTATTAATTAACGTGAACAAACAGACAAAGGTTAATCAAGTAAATTTTCAATAGATGCTTGCTCTAAAGTCTAAAGTCAGTTCATCGAGTAAAAGACTGTTGTAAATCAACCACCCCTTTTTGTCCTAGTGGTTCTGTTTCTGCGGTTCAATCAAGAAATCATGTCACTATGAAAGGTGTCATAATCAACAGTATAGTAGTGGAGTACTAGCTGCATATGGGTAATGAGCCGTTGAAGTCAAACATAGGGCCAGACGCGTAAATAAGCAGCTTTATTCTGCTCCCGAGAGCCGAGTGACTTGTTTCCCTGTATTCGAAAATTAGAAAGAAACTACTTTCCTCGATAACTGGGATATGCACCGTGATTCACTCATATAACGGTGCTCAATACTCAGTCAGTCATGCCTGCACTCTCCCCGGTCCCCGGTTACTGCACTGCGTCTGCAACTGCACGCCCTTTCATTTTTTTTTCTCCATGCTATAGAATCCTGTGTGTTTTTGACTAAATACTTATTAGAAAGTTTAATTTTCATAAAAATACATTGAATGCTTAAAACATTTAGTTTAATGGGTGTGCACTGTTCTAAAAAAAAATTTACACTGTCATCCAATAATTGTATGTCACGTGAGATAATACTTATATTCTTTATTTATTTCATTTATAATTTCTAATGTGGAGGAAAACAATTGGACGTTTGTGTAAAAAAAGTTTATACTCACAATGTATTTTCCCTTTTCTCTAAAACATTATCTAATGACAATGCATTGATTTAGTAGTAAGTAAAATCACGGGAAACACGTTTATTTAGAGGGATCTACAAACCATTTGTTTCTAGGCCCTAGGCCAAAGTAAAAGAAGTGATATAAATGGAATGAAAATGGGTAAAAAAAATGCATCTTCATCGATCATGTGTTTTGTTTTTTTTTTTTTTTTTTTAAGAATCATGTGTTTTGTTGCTCTCGAGGCAAGAAGGAAAACGGTTCATTCACGATTCGCTTGACGTATAAATGAGAGGTTGAAAGGAGAGATATGGATAAAGGAATAGAGTTAGAATTCATTCACACGTCACTTTTTCTCTTATCTCATTTCTAAATCTTTTTTATATTTCTATCTCTCACTTTTATTCATATCAAAACACTGAGCATACTTTTCATTTCACTTTTTTCTTTTCACGTGTCTCAATTTAGGTGGAAGCGTGTTTTTAAGTGTGAGTAAAACTTTAATGAAAATGAAGGTAAAGTAAGAAATGTGATCCATGATATAATAAAAAGACAAAGATAAATAAATATAAAGTTGAGTGAAAATTTAAGTAAAAGTGTAAATGAATCATAACTCTATTTAAAATGACAAATACGGCTCCTTCATTATTCTCCTTTGATATCATGGTTCTTCTCCTTCACCCTACCACTTCTTCGTCCCATTATCTTCTACTCCCTCCGTCCCTAATTATAAGCTAAAGTTGTAAAAATCACACTTATTAAGAAAGCCTTAATTGATGCATTGGTTTTCAAAAAAAATGTACAACTTTCTATGTTTACCCCTATTTATGATAACACTTTTTCATCATTGTACTACTAATGGTGGTGCTCCACTACCAATAAATGCAAGGGTGAATATGGAAAGAAATATTAACTTTTGCAAGGTTAGCTTATATTTAGTGACACAAAAAAAGTCTCAATGTTAGCTTATAATTAGGGACGGAGGGAGTATCTTCTTGTCCATCAAAAGGGGGTCTATTTCTTCTATTAAGTCTAAATGTAGATACCTAAAAACTCCTTAATTAAGTCTGTTTTGATGATAACAATGTGTATGTTATGAGGATATTATGTAAGTACTCAAATTCTTCCAACATTATTTTTTGAAGACAATGTCTAAAGAATTGAAGACTGCTTGATGACTTAAGACCAAGTACAAGTAAGAGAACAAGTCCCCATTTGCTTTCTTGAAGACCATATTTTGTACCCCATTTTTTACAAAGATCTTATCAGAGCTACCAAGTGAAGGTCTCAAGTACTGATAACAACCATAAGCATTTAATGCCTAATCAGAAGCCGTTTGAAGCTTAAAAAAAGAAAAGAAACTCTAACTCTAATTTGTTCAAGAGTCGCATTCTGAAGGGTATAAAAGACACTTGGAGAAAGTTTGAAGATTAGTTCTCAAACTGCATATTTTGCTCGAGCTAATATTGGTAAAGTCTTTCTTCCTTTCATTGGGTGCTTACTCCGGTGCCCAAAAATTCAGATAAGTGTACGGTACAAGAGTGAGATGGACCAATAATATTAATACATTTAATATGATATGGATAAGTGAGTGGTGACTAGATGTTATTTTCTAATTTATCCTTATTCATTCAATATTTGCTTAATAACTCCACTTTTATATCAATATTCAATGGTTCTTCATCTTAGACATTATGCAATTGTGAGTTGAGAGAGATGTTGAGAGTTGTCGAGGGTTTGTAGTGGTTGTTGAGGGTTTGTTGAGGATGAGGTGGAGGAGTGAGATGTTAAGAGTGCTCAATAAAGTTGAGAGGGGTGCTTGGTGCCACGTGGCGGCTTCTGAATGGTGGAGAGGAGAGAGAAGGCAGGAGAGAGAATTTGAGTGAGGATTTTTTGTTTTTAAAAATTTTAAGCTGAATTATCTTGTTAAAAAAAATTGAAATTTTTTTTAACCAAAATTCATAACTTTTTTTCCTCTATAAATAGAGACTTTGTTCGTTTGATTTTGACACAGAAAAAAAAATCAATTTTTTCACCATCTTATTATCTCTCTCACCATCTTATTATCTTTCCTCTATAAATTATTGTGTGCTTAGTTTGTTGTCTTCCATTTTTAAGTTAAGGAAATAAAATAAATTACTGTCTATATTTAAAAAAAAATTAAATTGTTAAGTGTTTATTTTTTTAATTTAATTTAAAACAATAATTGTAATTTTATGTAAATAATAAAAACAAAAATATAAAATTAAATAAAAATATAAAATAAAAAAATGGTGGGGCAGGGTGAGTGGTGGGGTAGGGTGTTGAATGAAAACCATTGGAGTGAGTAATTGTTGAGAGAGTGTTGAATTGGAGAGAGAAGATAATGTGGAGTGTTGGGAAGAGAAAAAGTGGTGTTGAGAGTGTGTAATTTAAATAAACCATTGTAAATGGTCTTATGTTCTTCACTTTCTTTCTTTTTTGAACAAATGTTCTTCACTTTCTTCAAATACTCCTTTCCATAACTTATCTCACTCCAATTTCTGTCTTCGTTTTCTATCTCATCCATTTTTCGGATAAGCCACAATATATATATATATATATATATAACCACCCATCAAGTACAAATACACGGTACTAGTAAAAAAAAAGAAAACAAGAGGGAGAGAAAGAAACAGAGAACTAGATACAGGAAACAGAAAAAAAACAGAGGAATAGGGGAAAAGGGCATAACGTGAAAGAGTAACAGCCAAGGTGGGATAAAAACACCCAAGGAGGCCACCGATTGATCATGAAGGCACTGCCCACTTCTGCATGACTGAAATCTGTCATGGATTTTATGTTGTTTTCCCCCAATTTGGGCTAATTAGGGCTTCTCCTTCCTCTCTGTTCAGCATCCCCTTCCATCTTTCCCTGTCTGGAACTTAGGTTTGCTAATTTCTATTCACAATTCCGCATCAGAGCAATCTTCAACGCCCAGATGATGAACAAACCCTAACTGAAGATAATGAAATTAAACACCTTCTACGGAGCCCCAATCGACGAAATTGCTGCTACGACATTGATAGCCGACAAAACCCCCTAATGTATTGATCACAATTCGTATTGATGCACCTATATGAGTGAACTAAAGAACCCTAAGACGAAGAAGGGAATGAACAGATGTGAAAGAAGGTGAGAAAATTAACCTGCTGTTCACATTTTTTTCAACTTGTAGAAGGACTCAATTTGTAACACACAAAGTTCTGAGGTTAGTTTATAATTACAACAAATTTATTGGGTTGATTCAGAGTTTTAAGAAGTCCACAATTTAATTTACCAATAAATCCAAGTGTAATTATCCTATTGGTACATGTCACTCCTGTATTTGACCCACAATATTTTTGCTTGTACCATAGGAAATGCCCTTTCATTGTAATGCTCTGAGTGTGCACTTTTATCGTAAACACTTAACACAAATACAAGAGTGTTTGATCTTACACTTTCTACTACTATCTCCTAGAGAGAAATCAAAGTAGAGAAATCCACTCACACTTATCTAAGTTGTGCAGCCTGAAAGACTTGAAAGTTATAATACTTGTCTAAGGAGAAGTCCTTCAGAATACTTGTAAGAAGAGAAGTCTTGTATAATACTCTACTCGTTCCTTATTAAATGTCCAATTAGAAGAAAAAATTGTTCATATATATATATATATATATCCACTTAGTATTTAAAGAGAGCATGAATTGATGTTTTCTAAAGTAATGATGCCCTTGTGGGAACCATAAATGACGAAAGATAAAATATATTCTAATCTAAAGGGTAAAATAGGAAAACAATTTTTATGAAAATTAGCAAAATTAATTGTTCTTAATACATATATTTCTTCTCTTTCCTAACAGTTAATTAGGAACGAAAGGGAGTACTTGATTGAGTTTAGTGGATAAAAAACTTTACCATATATTAAGGAGGTTTCTTCTTGTGTTACTTTATTATATTTCAGCTTTCCCACAAAGCAGTTGAGAAGGTTTAAACGAAACCAAATGCTTCTGAAATAAGGTAAATAACATGAAGGGTCATAAACTATGGAATCTCAATCCACCTTTGCTTGTAGGGCTAGGAGTTGTCAGCAAGTACCTAAGAAAAATTTATTTTTGAGTCCTAGTTTCCGAGTTTTACTTTATTAATCTCATTGTCTCGTCAACAAACATCGTTAAATATTAGATGAAAAAGTAACGAAATGATTAAATTTGTTTGATTAATAAAGCTGCAAGACATAAATTAAGCTAACAACAAATTTCATGGAGATCCATGAAACAAACTATCACAACCACTTCAGTTAATCATGTAGAAATATTAGCATTAGATGAGGCAAGTCAAAAATGCGTTTGACTCAAATTTGTGATTCAATGCGTACTTGATACTTGTGGTTTGTTCTTTGGAAAGATGTCAACTATATATGAAGATAATACTGCATGCATTACTCAAACAGAAGAAGGATACTGGAAGAAAGCACATATCACCAAAATTCTTCTTCACTCATGATCTGCAAAAGAATAGTGACATAGACATCCAACAAATTTGTTCAATTGATAATTTGATAGACTTATTTACGAAGATCCTTCAAACTACAACATTTGAAAAGCTTGTGCGGAATATTGAAGTTCGTTGGCTCAAAGATATCAATTAAAATGCACTGTATTCTTTTTTCTTTAACTATACTTTTTTCCCATTAGGTTTTTCGTGGAAGAGTTTTTAATGATACAATGTACAAACAGAGCGCATCCAGGAATTTTTCATTGCAGGGGTCGAAATGAAATCAGACTAAAATTTTTTACTGAATATTCATCAACTAATATAAAAAAATTATTTATTATTGCATCGACATGATCTTTCAACAATTTTTTCGTTTAATATATATAACTAATACATTTATGAGAATATGATCTTCAATCTTGTGGTAAACTTGAGTCTTAACAACTTTCGTCGAAGAAAAATATCGCTATACACATACTATTGAATAGGAAGTTTCAATATAAGAAATATCAATCTAGTTAAAAAACAAAAAGATCGTTATAAAATAGACATTTTTCTTAAATTAAGATCTCGAAAAACATTTCAATAATAGTGTCTTAGTTGAAATACACTTTTCTTTCATAGTTGTAAGGACTCACAAAGAGTAACATTGATTTCTAATATTTCTTTCATCACATTTAACATAAAAGCAAATTCAAAACTCAACAATTTTCGAGAAATTACTCTCGTATCTCTTCATTGAGAAGAATTAAATGCATTCTCATTTATGTTTTCAAGAACCTTAACGATTTTACCAAATAAGTTTATCAAACTTGTAATTAATTTAAAATGAGAACTCCATCTAATTTCACCAAGATGTTGTAAAGTATCAATTTGTGATAATTGAGAGATGAGACTAAAATTCTACAGCAACAACAAAACTTTGCTGGGACCGAAATAGGACCACATAAAAATACCTATAGTCGGTGAAAAAAATAAAATTCTCGCGGGATCGTGGCCCCCGTCAGCCCCTCCCTAGATACGCCCCTGTGTACAAATACGAACTATAGAATGATATTATCTTTTTTCTTCATTATGTTTTTATCCCACTATGTTTTTCCTAATTAGGTTTTAGCAAGACACATTCTTGAGAGATGTTCATACAAGAGGGACTGTTATTAATATTTGGATGACCATCAGAGTTAGAAGTCCGTATGTCAGACCCATATGTATACTTATTCTACCCTCTTATCCTAATATTATAAATACAAGAGAGATTGCACTAGCAGCATATCCCATCCCACTATTTCTCTATCTCTTATTCTTCTTTTCTCCTCCCTTACTTGCTTACTCTTTATTCATAATACGAAACAAATTATAAGGAGCAAAATCACTCTAATAGTGTACCTTATAACTCAAGGTGCACTAAAATAAAAAGGAAAATATAAATGACAGTGAAATTGAGAGCTTAATTAGGAAAGTGATTATCCTATGTTTGGGTTCGACTCTACACCATTGGTTGCTAATTCCTTTAATCACGGAACTTCACACTTTCACTGTGTATTAATAGTTTAATAGTCAAATACTGCTAAACCAAGACTGGTAACAAAGTAACAACCTTTTAGGAGAAGCAGCCATGGTTCTTCTACCTACCCACAATGAGTGACTATAGTGAGTGTGAACTGTAGCAATCTCCCACCTAGCAGCACCAGTTGGCGCCTGAACTCAGCAGGGAAACCCTCTCCTTCATCAACGATGCTTCAAACAACCTGCATTTTACTCATCTCTGCAGTTGTGGGTTCGTTTTTTCCACATGGAAGAGCAATGCTGAACCTCACTCTGCCTGGTCAACATCCTGACCCTGAAGCTGTTGCCCGAGAAGTTCACTGGTACCTACATTGTTCCAAGACCTCATTTTTCTGTCTTCTTACTCTTCAAATTCCTGTCTTTTTAGCTGTATGATGCAAAACATTGACTCATTTAGGCCTCTTATAATTTCCCCCTCATGTTTATGACCCTGCATTGCAAAGCAGGGGAAAAATGATAGATCTGTGCTTATGGGTCATAACTCATAACCCAGAACCCTTACTCTTCATTTTTCTTTTTCTATTTTGTCATCTTGACCCAAAAAAAAAGGTTACTCCTTTCTACTCACTAGTCACTAATTGCAGCATAAATTGGTTCATTTTGTTAGAAATAGCTAGAAGAGTAAATACTCAATTTTGTCCTTGAAAGTGTGAGTGTTGGGCAAGTTGTCCCCAAAGAATAGAAGAAGAAAACACCTATGTGAGTTTTGATTGTGTAAAATGTTAGTTAAGTTGGTTCATGCGGTCAGGCAAAATGTCGAACAAGTTAATATGTGTAGCGATTAACTTGACTGACCGCGAGGGTATTTCATTCTACTCGGGACCAACTTGACCGATCGCCAGAACTTTCATTCTTTTATAGACTAATTTGTCTGGCGCTTACATTTTTAGAGATGGAATTGAACATTCACTCGAAATAACTGTTCATGTGCATTGTACCCAACTACCTAAGCTGGTTAAGATTTTAGGATAATTGGTTTATAAAATAGCATTAGAGATTGTATGACAGTGTTGTACAGTTGGATAGTTGGTGCCCCACTTAAACCCAATTGGCTTCTTTTTTGAACTTTTGGGATAGTTGGTTGTTGATACATTTTTGCTTTGTAGGAAAGTGAATGCCTCACTTGCAAGGAGGGAAATGCTAGCAGTATCCGAGAAAGATGTCTCAACATCATGCCTCACAGGGAATCCCATTGATGATTGCTGGAAATGCGACCCAGATTGGGCCAACAACAGGCAGAGGCTAGCCGACTGCGCCATCGGGTTCGGGACAGGCGCGAAGGGTGGGAAAGGTGGTCAATTTTACATCGTCACGGACTCCTCAGACCATGATCCGGTGAACCCGAAACCTGGCACGCTCCGTTACGCCGTGATTCAGAACGAGCCACTGTGGATTGTGTTCCCTAGTAACATGATGATTAAGCTTTCACAGGAGCTTATATTTAACAGCTATAAGACTATTGATGGGCGTGGAGCGGATGTGCACATTGTTGGGGGAGGCTGCATTACTTTGCAGTACATAAGTAATGTTATCATTCACAACATTCATGTCCACCACTGTCATCCCTCTGGTAAGAAATTGAATCATTCAATGGCTTTGAATTATTTCAATCTGTCGTACACTTAGAGCAATTAATAAACAATAGAAGCTTTTGCTTTTTTGGCTTGTTTACAGCCCTTTTTGATCACTCTTGCCAATGTAGTGCAAGGGCTTTTTCTTTTGAAATGTCAATATCGAGGGTAGCTTGAGAAAAAGTTAAGCTGGTGGGGTAACACTCTTCATATAGCATTTGACTACCTCTGAACTTGAAAATGATACAATATTTGAAAAAGTTAATATAGTGGGAAATACATTATTGAGAAAAATATACAGTATCTTGAAGGGTGATGTCATTTATAAGAACGAAAAAATATACACTACTATGTTAAACCATTTAGATAAATTAACATGTTCTTAATCCAAATTAGCTTATTTTTTGTGTGGATAAAGTTGGTTTATTTAGTTTTTTTTAGGATATTTTAATAAATATTTTAATCAATTTTAAAAAATAAAATTTTGAAATTTATTTTCTTCTTTCAACTAATAATATAAAAAAGTTATAATTCATTGATTTCATTCACACTTCCAATTCATTTCAACTTCATTTTTTATCTACTTCTTTTTTCTTGAATTATATCACTCATATTTTCCGATGTACAAAAAAAAAAGAATTATATCTCTCATCACATCTATTTTCTTCCTCTTTGCTTCATATCTCTCCTCTTTCTCCACTTCATTGATCACATTTGTTACTTTCTTTTTCTCTTCATCTCCATTTTCTCATCCAATTTCTACTTATATGAGAGTGTAAATGAAATTTAATTCAATATCAAAAGAAGGGTCAACTTAGTATATTGGTGGGGTAAATAACCCATTCTAAGTGCCCTAGTGGTGTTTTAGATTAATGGGCTAAGAATTATCCTCATTTTATATTTTTTTAACAGTTCCTGCAATATATTAAACGGGAGCATAGAAGTAAAAATGTCTGCGGTTATAAAAGTATTATCCTCATTTTATACTTGAACTCTTATCAATAATGCTATTGGTCTCTATCTATGATGACATATGGACCCATTTTTTTTTTAAGGAACCCATAGATAAGTTAGTAAACAAAAAAGTATACAGTAAAAGTTCTTAATCAAATTAAGGGAGAAAAATGATTTTGAAAATGTTTCAATTGTCCTCTAAAAACCTTTTATATAAACATCATTTGGTCTTCCAATATTCAAAATATACACTAGTTAACCCAATGATTACCACGATTTATGCCCCAATAATCACAGGTAATACTAACGTGCGGTCGAGTCCAGAGCACTACGGCTACCGCACACTATCAGACGGCGACGGAATCTCCATCTTCGGATCACGCGACATATGGATCGACCACTGCACCCTCTCACGGTGCAAAGACGGTCTAATCGACGCCGTGATGGGTTCAACCGCTATAACAATCTCCAACAACCACTTCTCCCACCACAACGAGGTCATGCTCCTCGGCCACAGCGACCACTACACTCCCGACTCCGCCATGCAGGTCACAATCGCCTTCAACCACTTCGGCGAACAGCTCGTGCAACGCATGCCGCGGTGCAGGCTGGGTTACATCCATGTGGTGAACAATGATTTCACTCGGTGGGAGATGTACGCGATCGGCGGCAGCGGCGGACCGACGATTAATAGTCAGGGGAATCGGTATACGGCGCCGGAGGATGGCCGGGCGAAGGAGGTGACGAAGCGGTTGGATTCTGGTGACGGCGAGTGGAGCTCGTGGAATTGGCGGTCGGAGGGGGATGTGTTGGTGAATGGAGCGTTTTTTGTGGCGTCTGGGGCGGATGGGGAGGGGAAGTATGAGAAGGCTTTTAGTGTGGACCCTAAATCGGCGGATCGGATTTCGATGCTCACCATGGCCGCCGGTGTTCTTGGTGTTGCTAGGTATCTCTATCTTAGTATCTTATCCTTTCTTTTGCTTTGCTTTTGCTTTTGCTTTTGCTTTACTTTTACGTGAAAGAGGTATGGACCTCTGTTGGGTTGAAGTACTTTCAAACTGAACACTAAAAACCCAATGAGTGGTGATTACAACGGTTAAAACTTAAAAGTGGTTGTTTGAACTTTAAGGTCGAAAGTTCAATCATTAGAAGATGCATTCTTGGGGAGATCTTTGACTTTTTAACGCATTAGCATTCCCTTGAGTAGAGGATATCTATGGTTAAACTAAAAAAAAATCAATTAGTAAATGTGAGTTTTAACTTTTAACTTTGAGTTGGCTTTTAATTCAGTTCTCAATTACT
The DNA here is from genome assembly GCF_012489685.1 of Lotus japonicus. Classification (NCBI taxonomy): domain Eukaryota; kingdom Viridiplantae; phylum Streptophyta; class Magnoliopsida; order Fabales; family Fabaceae; genus Lotus; species Lotus japonicus. The sequence continues at coordinate 14,065,261 of NC_080045.1, forward strand.
TTTTTATCATAAAGATAGAATGGTAGGTGTTGTCCTTAAAGTGTAGGTAAAGGATTGTTTCATTTTCTCAACAAAATATGCACTATAACTTCAATGCAACATTAGCTCTTTTTATTTGTTAAAAATTTAGGTGGGTATTAACAGATTGAGATTTGAGAGTGATTTCATCAGAGTAGAAGTGAAACCCATATGATCTAGTGAACTTCACATATATTTTAATTCTATAAGATGAAAGGAGATAAAAGATAAATCTTCACTTCACCTAGCTATAACAGTTTATTTGGGATGAATGCATGTTAAGAATTTGACAAGTTGATATCTATCGAATCTGGAAATGAAATCTGATGTATGGGTGATGAATGAGCAGGGACAATAATCTGGGCATGTGGACCAGAGGACCCAATGATGGTGGTACTTATTTTTCAGATTTCGGCCCAGATTACACGGATGATATGTCCCAGAGTATAATGCGGTTGCCACCTTCACATACTTTGTCTCTTGTATGTGTTTTTGTTACATTGTTGTGCTTGTTTTCTCATGCAACACCCTTAATAGTAGTTCTATAACAATGAAGAACAAGCATCTTTAATGTGGTGCTGCTTATTGACTCTATTGAATGAAGAGGGCCTGCTCCTTAAAAAGACCAGGGCATCATTAAGGCTGCTATATCATATTATATCTTCAATTTCCCTCTATTTTTTATTATTCTTTCTAATCCCTCATAGGGCTAAAAGTAATGCTATCAAGATACTCTTTTATTTGAGCCTAGTGTTTGGTAAAGCTTGAAGAGGTGGTAATATTGACTCACTCTCATACTAATTGTCTGCCTAACAACTGGGGGATCAGGCGGTCTATCAGCGGCCTAGCCTGGCCCATTTAATAAAAAGGCCAGACTCAGATTTTCTAAAAAGCTTGATTAATTAAATAGGCTAGGGTAAGGCTGTTAAAAAGCCTGTTTGGCCTTACAGGCTGGCCGATTTGAAAAAAAAATAATGCAAGCCCAGTCATACAATAAGAGTAGAGACTTTGAAACAAAAAAAAAGGTTGAGAAAAAAAAAAAAACGTGACTCACACGACAGTAAGGTAGCGTTTGGTAACAAAAAAAGACATAACAAAATGGAACGGGTTGGAACAGGATTGTTCGTATGTTCTATTTGGTAAATACATCACGGACATATCAGAACCATAAAGTTAGTTACACATATACCCCTGTTTAATATTTTATTAAGCTTTTAAAATTGTTTTTAACAGAATAATTATATATATATTGTATATTATTTTTTACATATGAACTTTTTATTATTGAAAAATTGATTTGATTAAAGACATTTGAGAAGTTTAAAATTAGGCTTAAAACACTTTTGGTCGCCCACGAATGCGATGTATGCAAAATAAGTCTCTAAACTTAAAAAAGAGTATTTTTGGTCCCCAACTTAACATTCTGTCAACAGGTTTGGTCCCTCATCGTTTTTCCGTCAATAAAGTAACGATTATGAGGACAAAAGTGTAATTAGAAAAAAATTAATTATAAAATAATATAAAAATTAACAACCCAGAAGTTGTTCTTGAGCTTCATCTTCTTCCTCTTCATAATGACCAAATCCAACTCCCTCATCACCAGCATTCCTAAGCTTCCTCCTCATCCAGATCGGAGCCACCGCAATGCACCATTGCCGCTCTTCTGCCACCACCACTGTAACAGAAGCCACCGCAGCCAGATTTGGAAAGACGGTGGCTTCGTTGTTCAGGTCTTGAAGAGGAATGGGGATCAGCGGCGGACGGCGAGAAATGGTTTTGAATGAGATAAGGAAAGGAGAACGTTGAGGGATGTTTTGATGGGGTTGTTCGGGGAGAAGAACATGAAGAACGCGGCTTTGTCTCAGGTGTTCATACGAGGAAGGTGCGTTGGTGAGGTGGGGAAGATTCTGGAAGGGTTGCCGAGGACGAAGCCCAAGTTCGTGTGTGAGAGCTGTGGGGATATGAGGTTCGTGCCGTGTGGGAATTGCAGTGGGAGCAAGAAGGTGTTTGATGAGGACGAAGGGTTGTTGAAGAGGTGTTTGGAGTGAAATGAGAATGGTTGGCTTAAGTGTCCCAATTTTTCGTCTAATTGATTGATTGCTTGGTGTTTGTAAAATTGTCACACTGGATGTATAATTGTTGCTGTTTTTGCAATTGCAGCTTGTTATGTGTTTTAGACTTTTAGGTACGGTGTTGATGAATAATTTGATGAATACATTTATTCATATAACCTGTTTCGCCATGTTTACTAGTTTTTATTTTATTTTTCTTTTAGCTGGTAAGCTAATAATGGCTTGGAACTTCACCATGAGATTTTCTTAAACCAGTATTTAAATCCATAGTAAAAGTACGCTCCATCTGGTCTAATACTCAGATAGGGTTTATATCCGCGATAATCATCTTTTTTGGTACTATAAACCATATAACTCTTTTGCACATTATTCCATGCAAAGTCACACCAATACAAAGTAGTACCCCAAAAATTATCCTCGAAGGACCACTCTACATACTGTCCACTGTGAAGATAATGTTGGCCAAGATCATCATCCCCTGAATGACAATGGAGAGAGAGTTGAGTACCCGCCAAATTATTTATTACACGCACTATCAACATCTTGACCTTGCACAGGTACTATCAAACTACATGTTGCAATAATAAGCAACACAGAAAGTACTATACCGAACACCTTCAACATGTTTATGAGATACTAATAAACATACATCTTATATTTCACCTCCCCCTAAAAAGGGTCACAATATATCAATATATATAAGAAAATTTCATTGACATTTAGGGGCTCGTTTGTTGGACAGGATAAGCAGACAGTATAGGATAACAATAATCCTATCCTGCTGTAATATGTTGTCTGTTGCACCAGCATGATGATACAGCGGAAGTCGTACTAGGATTGCAAGCGCAAATCCTAAAAGGAAAAGGTTCTGGAATCCACCAGAAAGGGAGATAGCCAGCGCTAAAACCCTAGAAAATAAACTGGAATCCACCAGAGTTAATAAACTGGAATCCACCAGAGTTTGAGAGAATCAAAAACTTCCTATGGCTCATGCCTTACAACTGCTTAAATAGAGAAATATGAAAACCCTAATGAAACTAAAAATATTCTATTCTAAAATAAAAAGATCCTAATCAAAAGTAAAAAAAAATATACAAATTAAACGACCCTAATCACAGAATAAAAAGATCCTAATCACAAATAAATAAAATGGTTAATCGTCTACTTGGTCCCTGTCTTTGTCTCGCCGTCTGAAATTAGTCCCTCCCCGGAAAATTTACAAATCTGGGTCCTCTCGTTTGCAATAAGTCTGGAGTAGGTCCTCGCCGGAGCCCAGAGCTCCGGCGAGTGATGAATATGCATGCTGACTGGGCTAATGTTGATTAAGTGGATTTTTTTAAAAAAATAAAAAATAAAAACAAGTCAGAAATTTTAATTTATTTAAAAAAATAAAAAACAATTATTTTAATCTAAATTCATCTTCATCAACATGAAACTTCTTCAACATCATGTTTTTCATCTAATTTTTTTTACATTGATCTCATCTTCATTTTCTTCATCAGCTTCTTCAAAAAATTATAAACCTAACAATAAACAAAATAAAATCCCAAAAACACCAAATCTAATTTCCCAGGATCTTCATCATCATAACCAAGAGTCCAGAAATAATCAAAATCCAGAAAGATGTTCATTATCATCCACCATCAAAATAAGCAAACCCAGAAAATGTTGAACAATGTTGTTCAAGAAAAAAAAAACCCCACACCCTCCCCTCCCTCAAGCCCACCCAAGACATCACCTTTCTTCAAACTCTCACCCTTCCCTTCTCTCTTCGGTCTTCCTTGCGCTTCGCCACGACGATCTCGCGGCCGCCAATGTCGCACCACTGTGTCGATCTCAGTAAGCTCGACGCCACCTGCAGCTAGGGTCATGGGACGAACAATTCATTCTCAGATCTGGGACGAACAACTTCTGCCGCCGCGTTACTCAGTGTCCTCTGTTTTGGAAATCAAACCTGGAAGCCTCGCTGTTGATCTTCAACCTCGCTACCTGCCCAGCGATCCAGATCTGGGATTTTGTAGGTGAGGGTGAGGTTTGAAGGGAGGGAAGAGGTGATGGGGTTCCGTTTGCAGGTTGGGGTTTTGGTTAGGGGTGTGGTGGGGTTGAGGTTGAGGTTGCACGTGGGGTTGGGGGTTGGGGGTGAGGGTGGATGTTGCTGGGTTTAGAATTGGTGTTGGTGTTATTGTTGAAGATGAGAGTGATGAAGATGAATGAGTTAAAGATGAGATTAAGAAGGGATAAATCTGATTGGTTTTTTGTATTATTTTTTAGGGTTCTATTTTTAATTAAATTTGAGAAATCATCCAGTTTTTATCCATTGCAAACGTGAAAAGCATAGGTGATAGGACAGGTTGCCTAGTTGGTTGCTTTCAAAAATTCCAGAACACCATCTATCAAATTAATTGGAATTGATTTTGTTAATTAATTTAGGGTTATTTTCATTAATTGGAAATTGTATTTTTTTTTTAATTTTTTTTCCTTGACACGTCAACCTCATTTATCCAGTCAGCGTGCCTATTCATCACTCGCCGGAGCTCCGGGCTCCGGCGAGGACCTGCTCCAGACTTATTTCAAACGAGAGGACCCAGATTTGTAAATTTTCCGGGGAGGGACTAATTTCAGACAGCGAGACAAAGACAGAGACCAAGTAGACGATTAACCCTAAATAAAATTACTAAAATACTAAAAACATTCTAAAAAGCTCCTACATCAGTCTCCTCTTCTTGTGAAGAACTCGACCCCGAGTTCTCATCACGATAAAGGACTTCAGCTGCGTCAAAATACCAGGATCAAAAGGCTTCCAAATTAGACCAAGGAGAGTGAGTGTTGAAAATCTAATAAAAACACATGGAAAAGAGTGTGGAGACTGGAGACTCTTGTTTTGAAACACTAGCGTCCATCTTGTTGATGCTAGGATCAAATTGTTTTCGCCGAATACCATGAAATTGAAATAGTGTGTTTTCTGGATGAACAAGCAGTGATTGAAACAACTTCCAGTGGCATGGAATCAATTGTATGTATTGCGAGTTAGACAAGTTGGATTGCACTTCCTCTTGCTCAGGCATATTACCGAACAGATGGGGTGCAAACTTGGGAACAAGGACAGATTGAACCTGAGGCACAACCATAAGTTTTGGATTGTAAGGTGTGACCACTGCCTCGATGCCCAAATTGACAGAGGTGTCTGCCTCAGATATAACATGGGGTGCAACCTCTAGGTAGAAGAGAACTGTGTGTTGGTGTGCTCTCGCTGCACAAATCATCCATCAACGTTTTTGCCTCATCTTCCAGGCCAACAACAGAGGATGACGCAAATGAAATTTCAGAATCCGATTCCGAAGAAGTTGCGTGCACAGGTCTAGCAGATGGACATGAATTTGATGTGGGTTTTGGTAGGGGTTGTGGCAAGGAAATCGGATCTGCAGTCGGTGATATGTTGAGGTAAGGATTGATAAGGTTGGGTGTTGCAGGTTGGTGGTGTGGAGTTTCGGTGATTTTAGAGGTTGGGTACTGAACTTGGTAATAAGGATGAGATACAGATGGTGAAGGTAAGGATTGGGAAGGTAAGTATATAGCGGACAGATTATTGCTGTTGTCGCTCGGAAACCTATGTGGTTTTCCTCTCTTGTCTCGTTGCCAGTTACCGTTGTTGGTAGTGTTGATCTATGCTGTTATAGCCGTCGTGAACATGGCCATTTGTTGTGTCATCTGTTGTGTCATAACAGTTAGGGCCGCGGTAAGAGCCGCGGTTACATCCTTCAGGTCTGCTTTGGTCACTGGTTGATCTTCCATGGTTGATCAAGTAAAGAAAAGAGACAGGAGAAACCTGCTAAGATACCACTTGATACAATGGAAGTCGTACTAGGATTGCAAGCGCAAATCCTAAAAGGAAAAGGTTATGGAATCCACTAGAAAGGGAGATAGCCAGCGCTAAAACCCTAGAAAATAAACTGGAATCTGCCAGAGTTAATAAAATGGACTCCACCAGAGTTTGAGAGAAATCTCAGATTTATAATAATAAAAAACTTCCTATGGCTCATGCCTTACAACTGCTTAAATAGAGAAATAGGAAAACCCTAATGAAACTAAAAATATTTTATTCTAAAATAAAAAGATTCTATTCTGAAAATAAAATGATCCTAATCAAAAGTTAATAAAATATACAAATTAAACGACCCTAATCACAAATAAAAAGATCCTTACCACAAATAAATAAAATTACTAAAATACTAAAATTATCCTAAAAAACTCCTACATCACATGATATGATAACATTATCCTGTCCCTTACCCTATCCTGTACTACCAATTATATTAACTAATCATAATAGAATATCAAAATCTCCAACAAAGAAAATTAAAATATTACAAAATTTTAGTAAATAATAATTCCTAATAACACATTGATAAATAAAATTTAAAAAGTAAAATAAAACTAGGTAATATATAATTTTTTCATTTTTACTATGTATATATATTATTTTGACTGTCATACTAATAACAATATTAATTAATTCTTTTTTTTTACAGCAAAAGAGAATATATTGATTGAAAGATTGTTGGGAACAAACTCTCCCAACTAAAAACAAATTAATATTAATTAATTCTTACCAATTTATTTTTGATTATATTACTAAATTTTTATATTATATCAATTCAATTAATGATATTATTAATTAGTTATTAATAATATTTTAAATCATTAATTATATCAAGTAACAATCCAAAAGTTTGTCAATTTTCACATATGAAAGTGTAAATTAATAAACATTAAAGTTTTTTTTTGTTACATGAGAAAAATTACATTAAAGTTATTTAAATATTAATAATTAATCAACATAAATTTTTAAAAAGAAACCCAACGAAAGAAAGTCAATGATATATTTTTAGGGTGAAGTAGTGGAATATCTTTGTGGATACCAAAGCCTGGACGTATCCCATTGATTTATGGTAAACCAAGATAAATCTCTTGTGTGCTTTACTTACTTTAGATCTTTTACTCTCATATCTAATTCGTTGCACAATCACCTCTACAAAAAAATGTATCAAGGAACAAGCACTTGTTTGAAGCAGTTTTTTTTAGTTGACACAATTCAAACCCCAGTGTCTTTGTTTTATTTCTCGAATAATAGAAAAAATAATAATAAAGAGATGAAAAATAATGAGGGTTTTTGCTTGATTATGTACATAATGGAAAGTAAAAATATTATTTTTGTTCCGTGCTAGAACATAGAGAGGGAAGGTAGTACCCAAAGTATGCGGAAGGTGATGAGAATGCTTAGAGAGAGAAGCTCTAACAGCTTAGAGAGAGAAAATGTAACTGAATTTCAATGCTATTATTACTCCGAATGAGCTTAGAGTCCCTTACAATTGGTATCTCCCTCCTATTTATAGAGGTGGCGTTGGGCTTTGGCGCCTCTAACTTACCTAAGTGGGCCAGTTGGGCCTCGGGAAGGGAGGCCCAAGATCATGGTGCGTTCCCCGCCCAAGGTCAGGTTTCCTGGGCGAGGGACCCTGGGGCCTCGCCCAGTCCACAAGTCCACAAGACACCGAACTCAAAGCATGAGAGCTAAGTGTGTCTTTAAGCAAGAAACAAGGCGAAATCCCCGAGAATACTGACTAAGACCTATGAAAAACCTTAAAAATCTAAAAGTGAAGAGCAATGGCCAACATGACCTTATAAATAAACCTTTGTAATCAACACTTTGGATCCCCAGCCGTGCCCTCCTCTTCCGGCGATCCAAGTCCACAAGCAGGCTTACGGCGAAGGCTTCTAGTCCGCCCACCTTAACATGGCTATGCACGTGCCTTGAATCGTGATACTCCGCTGCGTGTTGTGTCCATCCTACGCGTTAAGCCTTGAAGTGACGCCGGGGTTAGTGAATCCACAAAACCTCAACCGCTACCTTTGACATGTTCCTTCCAGTCACATCACTTCTTTGACAATTTGAATTTCAACCAATCGGCAGCAACCGTTGCAGCTTTTCATTTAATGCGTCTTTCTCACTCCCCAGAATTTCGCAACCGCAATCATGTCATTTCCTGACGTCATGGGGCACAACCTCTCTTTTTCCTCCATATCCCTCGGTAACTGTCCACAACTTCTTCCTACACGTTTTCCTTCACACGTCGCTCCCTGCTTATAACAGCATTGTCCTACTCATTCCTTCCGTTCCTTTGCGACTTACGAATCTTTGCTCCTTTACTCTCGTGGAAACTTGTCCAGTGTCAGAATTACCTTTGTTCCTTGCAATCCCTCTGCTATGACTTCAAAGCGTCAAACTAAAAATCCCAAACGTAATGTCATCGCGGCCACCCCTCTACGATGTGTTCCTCCCGTTCCCCCGCCCCCTCCAGAAGGCGTCCCTCTTGAAGAAAAAGAAGTCATTGCCTCCTGAACGAGGACTTGGGAATCTTTGAGTGCTCCCGCCGTGAGGGCGTTGCCCGCCGGGACAATACCTAACAAACAGTCAAGTTTGGAAAATGAGTCATCCATTTGGGAGATTTCCTCAGAATCCGGCGGACTTTGTCATGAGAAAGCTCTTGACGAGCTTCTGTGTGTCCGTGCCTGCTTACCCCTTGAACGCCCTTGGCTCCGCCCTCAAGACGGCTCTGTGGGTGATCCTCACTTCTTTTATGTGTATGGGTATATGTTCACAAGTTTGAAGATTAAATTTCCTTTTTCCCCTTTTATCTGCTCCGTTCTTCACAATATCAATGTGGCTCCTAGTCAACTTCATCCCAACAGTTGGGCCTTCCTCCGGTGTTTCGAGATTCTCTGCGACGCGATTCACCAGGAACCTGAACCTTCGACCTTCTTTTATTTCAATCGCGTATCTGACCAGCCCTCCCCGCAACGTAACTGGGTTTCCCTAGAAGCCAGGCCTGATCGTCAGCGCTTCAACCCCATCTGGCCTAGTATCTCCATCGATTTAGCCCGGAAATTCTTCAGGGTTGTGGTGTCCCACGAATACCCTGAGGTTTTTACACACAAAGATGGCACCGCTCGATTTTCTTTCTACTGGACTCAGGGCGTGCGCCAAATAGTTGACCCGTCTGAAGACTCCCTCACTCCTGAACACAAAGCTGTCATCGACTTTCTGGCTCGTCTCGCCGGTTCAGACTGTTCTCGAGTGATTGGTAAATCTTCCTCTTTTACCCTTCTCGCTCTTTCTATTTTTGGCCGGCTTACCCCCCCTTTTTTTTGTATATTTTTAGGACAAACTCACCGCGCCGAAGGGGAGCTTTTGGCGGCTTTTAAGATGAAGAATAATGTCTCCTTTCCCCCTCGAATAAATTTGAAAGGCGACAAGGCATCTCTGTTGAGAATCTAGGCGGGCGGCAAACGGCCCCTTGGCGAGGAGGATCTTCGCCCTTCCCCAAGAAGATTAAACTCCGGCGAGCCTTCAGGGACCATTCCAGCCCAACACGGTCTTGTCGACGGCTCACTTTCTCGTCCAACGATTATCTCGTCGCCGCTTGGTCCAAACCTGACGTCTTCCGCCAACGCCCCTCCTCCACCAGTTCATACTTCCACTATCTCCTCAAGGTCTGTGAGTCGGGGATTCCCGTGTTCTCTAACTTTGACACCAGCTCAAATGGCGCGAATGGATGAAGTTGTTAAGCAGTGTGGCTTGGATAATGTCTCTGAAGGGGCTGTGGCGGGAGTGCTCCACTGCTATAGGCGCTCCGCCCAGGACGCTGACGAATTACGATCCAAAGTGGCGCGCCTCCGCACTCTCAATTCTCAACTTGCTGAGGATCGCATAGTGCTTGCCGCTCAACTGACTGCCAAGGAAGACTCCTTTTCCAAAGAACTAGCCGAGCAGTCCGTTTGCGCTGAAGTTAGCTTAGAGTTCCACGACAGGAGGATTTCTGAATTGGAGAAAACTCTTGCAGAGCTGCGGCAGGAGGCGCAGCTAGAATCGAGCGTGAAAGCAGACCAAATAGCTTTGATGGAGGCCGACCTTGACAACCTTCGATCTGACCTGGCGAAGAAAAACGACCTTCTATCCTCCGCACAGACTCAAGCTCATCTTGAGGCGAAGGCCTTAGAAGAAAGATTGAGGTCAGAGGCTGCCGTTGCTGCTGTTTCCGAACGTAGTCGAGGCTTTTTTCTCGCCAAAGCCCAAGTCGAACATCTCCATCCTCTGATTGACCTCAGCCTGATGGGAGCATTCAAGAGGGTGCCTCCCACAGGATTGGTCGGGCCCGACGATCCTCCAGGCTTTGTCGCCGAGCGCTTCTTGACAAAAGAGCACGTAGAACCAACTCCACATGTTAGGAGTCCTTAGATTATCTTTGCCATCTTTGTACCGAGGGTCTCCCCTTTTTACAACTGAATTTCCTTTTTTTTAATGAGAACCCCAAGTTTTTACTACTTTTGCTATGAGTTTCAATTGCACGCCTCCCGCCAGGGAATGAAACATGCGGAACGTTCCAACGGTTTACCGTTGACCACCGGCCACGAACGTTCAAGCCTTTATTGCAAGTCGCTCTTTTTCTAAGAAAAACTCCTCGAGAAACTGCTCCAACATTAACTCTCGGAAACCGAACTGGCTTATAAACAAGAACCAAAACGCAACAATCTTTACATTTCGTCTGCTTTCCAAAACATCAAGGAAATGGCTTCCCATATTGCTTGTATGGAAGAGCTCAGGAAGAAAGCCTTTGACGAAGACCTCCTCATCAACATCAGGCATCCGGAAGATCCCAGCGTCTACGACCTGATCAACAAACTGTTGGGAATGAATCTGAGCCCCGAGATGGATGCTATCCTCCGGGATTTTCTCTGCTTCGTAGAGGAAATTTAAGAGCTCTGCCGGGGGGAGCTGGATCTGCTAGAGGAGAAAGAAACGGTGATAACAACTCTGGAGATGGTGGAAGAAGGTCCTGAGAAGCAGGAGCAGAGTCGGAAACTCTGCAACTTAGAGTACAGGCAACACCGGTTGGAGCTTGAGAGGACAGAGCAACGCAAAGAATGTAGGAAGATGAGGATGTAAGATCAAGTTTTGATCTAGTAGTACAACTCTATGTTTTGATGATTACAAGTTAACCTTTTGATATGAACAATTGTGGTACTCTAACGTGTTTTTCTGAGTGTGCTATTTACAGGCTCTGACCTCAACTCAATCTCACACAAATCAGAAGCACTGTGTATAAAGAGTGACCCAAGCAACGCTTTCGCATTCACCATGTTCAGTATGAACAGTGGAAAAGCTTCAGAAGTTCTGAAGTTATACAAACTCTGATGAGGACTCAGTCACTAGAAGCTCTGAAGATCCAGAAGTTCTGATAACCAAGAAACACTGAAGGTTCAGATGTTCTGATGGTGTAGAAGACTCTGAAGTTGCAGAAGCTGAATAGTGGAAACTCTGAAGTCCAGAAGCAAGAAACTCTGAAGGCCATGTTCTTCCCTCTGAGTTCAGAATCAGAAGATACAATGGTCAGAGGATCTGTGCTTTCCCTCTGACTCTGATCAACCGGCTTCACAAGTTCCAATATGAAGCATTCCCCTGATCAGAAGTCTCCTAGGTTTAAAGGTCGCGTCGCTATCCAAGTACAAAAGCAACTGTACCTTCCTGACGACCTACCTAACGTTCTCAGCCACAGCAGAAGCTGGATTTTCCAGAACTGCCCTCCAACGGTAGCATTTCCCATGCATCGCTCAACCCTAATCCTTGGAGTATATAAAGAGGCTGAAGACTGAAAGAAACGGCTAGAAGCATTCACATACGCAAGACAATCTTAAATTCTTCTAAGTTTTCTTTCATCTGAAATTCATTGAGTTTACTATTAGCTTTTTAGAAGCAAATCTCTTGTAAACAATTCTTTGATAAACAGTTTGTTTAGTTCCTTTAGGAGATCAAGGTTGATCGGATCCTAGAGAAGACTAAGAGAGTGAATCTTAGTGTGAGCTAAGTCAGTGTAATTGTTAGTCACTTGTAGGTTTCAAGTGCAGTTGTAACTCTTACCTGATTAGTGGATTGCCTTCATTCTAAGAAGGAAGAAATCACCTTAACGGGTGGACTGGAGTAGCTTGAGTGATTTATCAAGTGAACCAGGATAAAATCCTTGTGTGCTTTTCTATCTCTTATCTTTGGCACTTAAGTTCTCGAAAGATTTGTCAAAATCTTTAAGGTGGAAGTTTTATACTGAAAACGTTATTCAAACCCCCCCTTTCTACCGTTTTTCATACCTTCAATTGGTATCAGAGCGCAAGTTCTGATTACCACACCTAACAGTGTTCAGTGATCCGGGCCGGTGTGAAAAACAATGGCTGCCACCACCAGTGAAACTCAAAGAGATGGTTACAATGCAAAGCCTCCTATGTTCGACGGTCAAAGGTTCGAATATTGGAAAGATAGACCGGAAAGTTTCTTTCTGGGTTTCGATGCAGATCTCTGGGATATTATTGTGGATGGCTACGAGTGTCCAGTTGATGCAGATGGCAAGAAGATCCCAAGGTCAGAGATGACCGCAGATCAAAAGAAGCTGTACTCACAACATCACAAAGCAAGAGCAATTCTTCTAAGTGCTATTTCCTATGAAGAGTACCAGAAGATTACAGATCGTGAGTTTGCTAAAGGCATTTTCGAATCTCTGAAGATGTCTCATGAAGGAAACAAGAAAGTCAAAGAATCAAAGGCATTGTCTTTGATCCAAAAGTATGAATCCTTCATCATGGAGCCAAATGAGTCCATTGAAGAAATGTTCTCCAGATTTCAGTTGCTTGTAGCTGGCATACGACCTCTCAACAAGAGCTACACAACAAAAGATCATGTCATAAGGGTCATCAGGTGTCTTCCTGAAAGTTGGATGCCTTTGGTGACTTCAATAGAGCTCACGAGAGATGTTGAGAATATGAGTTTAGAAGAACTCATCAGCATTTTGAAATGCCATGAGCTGAAGCGCTCAGAGATGCAAGATCTGAGGAAAAAGTCCATAGCCTTGAAATCCAAATCTGAAAAGGCTAAGGTTGAGAAGTCAAAAGCTCTTCAAGCTGAAGAAGAGGAATCTGAAGAAGCATCAGAAGATTCTGATGAAGATGAGCTGACTCTGATCTCCAAGAGACTCAACCGAATCTGGAAGCACAGGCAGAGCAAGTACAAAGGCTCTGGAAAGGCAAAAGGAAAATCTGAATCCTCAGGCCAGAAGAAGTCCTCAATTAAGGAAGTCACATGCTTCGAGTGCAAAGAATCAGGGCACTACAAAAGTGACTGTCCAAAGTTGAAGAAGGACAAGAAGCCAAAGAAGCACTTCAAGACGAAGAAGAGTCTGATGGTGACATTTGATGAATCAGAGTCAGAGGATGTTGACTCTGATGGTGAAGTCCAAGGACTCATGGCTATTGTCAAAGACAAGGAAGCAGAGTCAAAGGAAGCTATTGACTCTGACTCAGAATCAGAAGGAGATCCTAACTCTGACGATGAAAATGAGGTATTCGCTTCTTTCTCTACCTCTGAACTGAAACATGCATTGTCTGATATTATGGATAAGTATAACTCCTTATTGTCTAAGCATAAGAAGCTGAAAAAGAACTTATCTGCTGTTTCCAAGACTCCTTCTGAACATGAGAAAATTATTTCTGATTTGAAAAATGATAATCATGCCTTGATCAATTCTAACTCTGTGCTTAAGAACCAAATTGCTAAGTTAGAAGAAATTGTTGCATGTGATGCCTCTGATTGTAGAAATGAATCTAAGTATGAAAAGTCTTTTCAAAGATTCCTAGCTAAAAGCGTGGATAGAAGCTTAATGGCTTCAATGATCTATGGCGTAAGCAGAAATGGAATGCATGGCATTGGCTATTCCAAACCAATTAGAAATGAGCTCTCTGTGTCTAAAGCTAAATCCTTGTATGAATGCTTTGTTCCCTCTGGTACCATATTGCCTGATCCTGTACCTGCTAAAGTTGCTAAACATCCTCTTAAAAAGGGATCTTTCTCTATGACTAAATATCATGCAAATATTCCCTTAAAATATCATGTTGAGACACCCAAGGTGATCAGAACCTCTGGGGTAACTAACAAGAGAGGACCCAGAAAGTGGGTACCTAAGGACAAGATTATCTATGTTGCAGATATCCTTGATAGCTCCACTGAAACACCAATCATGGTATCTGGACAGTGGATGCTCGCGTCACATGACGGGAGAAAGGCGTATGTTCCGAGAGCTGAAACTTAAGCCTGGAGGCGAAGTTGGCTTTGGAGGAAATGAAAAGGGTAAAATTGTTGGTACTGGTACTATTTGTGTAGATAGTAGTCCATGCATTGATAATGTGTTATTGGTAGACGACTTAACACATAACTTATTGTCTATAAGTCAATTAGCTGACAAGGGTTATGATGTTATATTCAATCAAAAGTCCTGCCGGGCTGTAAGTCAGATCGATGGCTCTGTTCTGTTTAACAGCAAGAGGAAGAACAACATCTATAAGATCAGATTATCTGAGTTGGAGGCTCAGAATGTGAAGTGCCTTCTGTCTGTTAATGAAGAGCAGTGGGTATGGCATAGACAGTTAGGGCATGCCAGTATGAGAAAGATTTCTCAGCTGAGCAAGCTAAACCTTGTCAGGGGCTTACCCAATCTGAAGTTCGCTTCAGACGCTCTTTGTGAAGCATGTCAGAAAGGCAAATTCACAAAAGTCCCTTTCAAGGCAAAGAATGTTGTCTCAACCTCAAGGCCGTTGGAACTTCTGCATATCGACCTTTTTGGACCAGTGAAAACTGAGTCTATAGGTGGCAAGAGATATGGGATGGTTATCGTTGATGACTATAGCCGCTGGACATGGGTAAAGTTTCTAACCCGCAAGGATGAGTCTCATGCTGTGTTCTCTACCTTCATTGCTCTAGTGCAAAACGAGAAGGCTTGTAGGATTGTGCGTGTCAGAAGTGACCATGGTGGAGAGTTTGAGAATGACAAGTTTGAGAGTCTGTTTGATTCCTATGGAATTGCACATGATTTCTCTTGTCCCAGAACTCCTCAACAAAATGGTGTTGTTGAGAGGAAGAACAGAACTCTTCAGGAGATGGCTAGAACCATGCTCCAAGAAACTGGCATGGCTAAGCACTTTTGGGCAGAGGCAGTAAATACAGCATGTTACATTCAGAACAGAATCTCTGTGAGACCAATTCTGAATAAGACTCCTTATGAATTGTGGAAGAACATAAAACCCAACATTTCTTATTTTCATCCTTTTGGCTGTGTTTGTTATGTTCTCAATACTAAGGATAGATTGCATAAATTTGATGCTAAGTCTTCTAAGAGTCTATTACTCGGTTACTCTGAGAGATCTAAAGGTTTTCGATTTTATAATACTGATGCTAAGACTATTGAAGAATCTATTCATGTTAGATTTGATGATAAGCTTGACTCTGACCAGTCAAAGCTAGTTGAAAAGTTTGCAGATTTAAGCATTAATGTTTCTGACAAAGGCAAAGCTCCAGAGGAAGATGAGCCAGAGGATGATGAACCAGAGGAAGAAGCTGGTCCCTCTAACTCACAAACTCTGAAGAAGAGCAGAATCACTGCAGCTCACCCTAAAGAATTGATTCTGGGCAACAAAGACGAACCAGTCAGAACCAGATCTGCCTTCAGACCTTCTGAAGAGACCTTGCTCAGTCTGAAAGGATTGGTGTCCTTAATTGAACCCAAGTCCATAGATGAAGCTCTTTAGGACAAGGATTGGATTCTGGCCATGGAAGAAGAATTGAATCAATTCTCCAAGAATGATGTTTGGAGCTTAGTGAAGAAACCTGAGAATGTCCATGTTATTGGAACGAAATGGGAATTCAGAAACAAGCTGAATGAGAAAGGAGATGTAGTCAGAAACAAGGCAAGACTAGTTGCTCAAGGCTACAGCCAGCAGGAAGGAATAGACTACACTGAAACATTTGCTCCAGTAGCAAGACTGGAGGCAATCAGACTGTTGATCTCTTTCTCAGTAAATCACAACATAGTTCTACATCAGATGGACGTAAAGAGTGCCTTCCTAAATGGTTATATCTCAGAGGAAGTCTATGTTCATCAACCCCCAGGTTTTGAAGATGAGAAGAAACCAGACCATGTGTTCAAATTGAAGAAATCACTCTACGGTCTGAAGCAAGCTCCCAGAGCATGGTATGAGAGACTTAGCTCATTCCTTCTGGAGAATGAGTTTGTAAGGGGTAAAGTAGATACAACTCTTTTTTGCAAGACTTATAAAGATGATATCTTAATTGTGCAAATTTATGTTGATGATATTATATTTGGTTCTGCTAATCAATCTCTATGCAAAGAATTTTCTGAGATGATGCAGGCTGAATTTGAGATGAGTATGATGGGAGAATTAAAGTACTTTCTGGGAATACAAGTTGATCAAACACCAGAAGGAACATATATCCATCAGAGCAAGTACACTAAAGAACTTTTGAAGAAGTTCAATATGCTGGAATCTACAGTGGCCAAGACTCCAATGCATCCTACATGCATTCTGGAGAAAGAAGATAAAAGTGGTAAAGTATGTCAGAAGCTCTATCGTGGCATGATAGGTTCACTTCTATACTTAACTGCATCTAGGCCAGACATACTATTTAGTGTTCACTTATGTGCTCGCTTCCAATCAGATCCAGGGGAAACCCACTTAACTGCTGTTAAGAGGATCCTAAGGTATCTGAAAGGCACCACTAACCTTGGCTTGATGTATAAGAAAACATCAGAGTATAAGCTTTCAGGTTACTGTGATGCTGATTATGCTGGAGATAGAACAGAGAGAAAAAGTACTTCCGGAAATTGTCAATTTCTGGGAAGCAATCTAGTCTCATGGGCAAGCAAGAGGCAATCAACCATTGCACTATCAACTGCAGAGGCAGAATATATCTCAGCAGCAATATGCAGCACTCAGATGCTCTGGATGAAACATCAGCTGGAGGATTATCAGATCCTTGAGAGCAATATCCCAATCTATTGTGATAACACTGCTGCAATCTCATTGAGTAAGAATCCTATCCTGCATTCAAGGGCAAAGCACATTGAGGTAAAGTATCACTTTATTAGAGATTATGTACAGAAGGGCGTACTTCTTCTGAAGTTTGTTGATATTGACCATCAATGGGCAGATATCTTTACAAAGCCCTTAGCAGAGGATAGATTTAATTTTATTCTGAAAAAATCTAAACATGGACTTTTGTCCAGAGTGAAGATGGATCAGAACCTCTGACTATGATACTTCTTGATCAGAAGATGTCTAGTCCAGAAGGTAACTCAATCAAAGTGTGTGTACCCACTGGTACTGACTCTGAAGCTGAGACAACAACACGTGTGTCAGTATTTCTGATGCATAGTTCCTTGTGCCCGTGTGACAGTCTGTTATGATTGCGTGTAGATATGCTTCTCTCCTGTGTGTGATTTGTGTATTTTACTGTTACTATCTATCTTTAATTTTCAACCGTTGATCTTAAAGTGCTTTTTTGAATCAACAACGGTTATTTGCCAAAACCCACTATACACACACGATCTCTTTCACTTCCGGTTTTTACTCTCGCTCTCTCTGCTTTTTCGAAACCGCTTGTTCTCGATTTCTCTCTCGATCTCTCTTCATCTTTCAACCCTCATCTTCTACCTCAAACCTTCAACCCTTCAAAAATGGTGAGACAAACCAGAAGATCTACTGCAGATGCACCCCAGTTCCCTCACATGGTAGTGGGTCTAGCAACGGGTCAAAGAGGCCCTGAGAATCCGCCATCAGATCAAGGTCAAGCTCAAGACCAGAGTGTTCCAATTGCAGAACGGGGCTGTGCCGTTCACTGTGTATATGCTCCTGAGGAACTCCAAGTCCTGGCAGAATGGAGATTCGACCTCGACAACCTGGCTACAAATGGGTATGATCTTCGTCCCGAAGTCCAAGCTCAAGGTTGGGGAAATTACTTCAACAGACTTCGAGGACCGGTATATGATAGATTGGTAAAGGAATTCTGGAAGCATGCCGAGTGCGACGATACTCAGGTGGTATCGTACATTCTCGGAAGAAAGATCATCATCACCGAGAAGTCTTTCGTGAATTTGCTGGGTGCAGACACTGCTTATGGGTATCGTTTCCAACTCACGGAATCGAAGCTGAAACCCAGCACCAAGGATATAATCAACCAGGCTCTGTACACCACTTACAAACCGGGCAAGACGAGTTACAAGGTGATGGACCTTCACCCCAAACTCAGGATCTGGCACAAGATCCTGCTCCACTGCATAAACCAGAGACCGAAGGGCAGTTCTCCAGACTACATCAACTTCAACCAGAAGGTGATGTTGTTCTTCATCCAAGACCAGAAGAAGATCTGCCTTCCCTACTTCCTGTTCTCCTACTTGAAGGAATGCATCCGGAAGTCTCGCACCACTGCCTCCATCAAGTCAGCAATCAAATATATCCCCTTTGGGAGACTGCTCTCAGACTTTCTCATTGAAAGCAACCTGGTGCAAGATCTGGTCAATGCTGGATGTGTAGAGGATCTGAGCACCATGGTCAGTGATGTCTTCACTGCAAATTCTCTGAAGAAGATGGGTTTGGTCCAGAAGAAGATTGCTCCTGCTCATGAAGACACATCTTCTGAGATCAGAAGCAGAAGGATGCCTCTGAATGACTACCCTCTGTGGACACAGACAGACAATCCTGACGCCATCAGGTGCTATGTTGAAGACCTACGGGCTCAAGGGTTCGAAATTGATCTTGATGATTTCGTCAGCAGACTGCCGCCAGCTCCAGAGTTTCCTTCTCCTCCCAAGAAGAAAGCTCAGAGGAAGATGATAATGGACGAATCTTCTGAGGAATCCGATGTCCCTCTGGTCCAAAAGAAGAAGAGAAAGCCTGATGATGGTGATGATAGTGATAATGAGGATGGTCCTCCTAAGAAGAAGAAGAAGCAGGTCAAAATCGTGGTGAAGCCTACTCGGGTGGAACCAGCTGCTGAAGTGGTCAGAAGGACTGAACCTCCTGCCAGAGTGACTAGATCATCAGCACATTCAAGTAAGCCTGCACTTGCTTCTGATGATGATTTGAATTTATTTGATGCACTCCCTATTTCTGCCATGCTCAAACACTCCTCAAATCCCCTCACTCCTATTCCTGAATCCCAACCAGCTGCACAAACCACCACTCCACCACATTCCCCAAGATCTTCATTCTTTCACCCTTCCCCTACTGAAGCACCTCTCTGGAATTTGCTTCAGAACCAACCCTCTAGGTCAGAAGAACCTACCTCTCCCATCACCATTCCATACAACCCACTCGAACAACCAGAGCCTACCCACACAGAACATGAACCCAGAACGTCTGATCACTCTGTTCCCAGAGCATCAGCACGTCCTGCTGCCAGAACCACGGATACAGACTCTTCCACAGCCTTTACACCTGTATCCTTCCCAACCAATGTTGCTGATTCTTCTCCCTCCAATAACTCTGAATCCATTAGAAAATTCATGGAGGTTAGAAAAGAAAAGGTGTCTACCTTAGAAGAGTATTACCTCACTTGTCCAAGCCCTAGGAGATATCCTGGCCCTAGACCTGAACGTCTAGTTGACCCAGATGAACCTATCTTGGCCAATCCTTTACAAGAGGCAGACCCTTTGGCTCAACAAGCTCACCCTGTCCCTGACCAACAAGAGCCTATTCAACCAGAACCTGAACCCGAACAATCAGTGTCTAACCAATCCTCGGTTAGATCACCCCATCCTCTGGTTGAAACTTCAGACCCTCACCTTGGAACCTCTGAACCCAATGCTCAAATGATTAACATTGGTTCTCCACAAGGTGCCTCTGAAGCTCATAGCAGCAATCACCCAGCCTCTCCTGAAACCAACCTCTCCATAATTCCTTATACTCCTCTCCAACCCACATCTCTCTCTGAGTGCATCAATATTTTCTATCATGAAGCCTCTTTGAGGCTCCGCAATGTGCACGGTCAGACTGACCTCAGTGAGAATGCTGAACGTGTGGCTGATGAGTGGAACAATCTGGGCACTTGGCTAGTGGCTCAAGTTCCAATTATGATGCAGCTCCTGCATGCAGAGGGAAGTCAGAGCATTGAGGCTGCAAAGCAAATGTTTGCTCGAAGGGTGGCTCTTCATGAACAAGAACAGTGGAATAAGCTTCTTGAAGCTATTGAAGAAGCCAAGAGAAAGAAGGCTCAAGCAGAAGACGCTGCACGACTAGCAGCAGCTCAAGCTGAACAAGCCAGACTAGAGGCAGAGCGACTTGAAGCTGAGGCTGAAGCTCTTAGATGCCAAGCACTTGCACCAGTTGTGTTTACTCCTGCTGCTTCTGCTTCCATTCCAGATCCTCAAGCTGCTCAGAATGTTCCTTCCAGTTCTACTCAGTCAAGCTCATCCAGACTCGACATCATGGAACAGCGTCTTGACATTCATGAATCCATGCTGATTGAGATGAAGCACATGATGATGGAACTTCTGCGACGAACTGACAAACCTTAGTTTTAGGATCTCTTCATTTTCCTTCTTTTTCTTTAACGTTGTTTTATTTTCTTGTTAAACTCTGTTTCTTTTTACTTATTTATTCTACTTTGTTCGTTTGTGATTATATATGCATCTCTATATATATTTGTGTCACATATGTTTGCAAAACTCTTTTTATTCATCATACTTTCATGTTTACATCATACATTCTTTCCCTAAAATCTAGAATGGAGGATCCCTCCTCATTATTCTGCACTCCTGGCGCTGCTCTGACCTATCCTTCTCCAGACGCTCCAGTATATGCTGGATGTTGCTGAGCCTGTCCTTTAGCTCATCCCTCTCCAGAATCTCTTCTGCAGTCTTGAGCTTCTCTTCCAAACTTTCTTTTTCTTCCAGCAGCTTGAGTTCAAGCCGGCTGAGTTCTTGCACCTCCTCAACGAAGGCAAGAAATTCCCTCAGGTCTCTCTCCAACTCTGGACGCAGGTCCTATTCCAGCAGTGTCCGTGTCAGCTCCGCGATGGTCGTTGTACCCTCTGGATGCCGGATGTTCAGGAACAAGTCCTCCTCAAAGGCCTTCTTCCTCAGCTCTTCTAGTGCTACGTTGTATGATGCCATTTTTTCTTTACCGAAAATTGTTCGAGGTGTGAAGCTTACCTTTCTCTCCAACGCTTTATATAGGCTTCACTTTCTCTCTGAAAGTTAATGCTCCTACGGTTTCTCGAGGTTAAGTTCTTGGTAACTGACCCTTCTCTTTACTCACTTGACCGGTGGTAAACGTTCTTCTCTTGCATTAACTCTTCTATTTATTTCGCCTAACTCTGATTCTTGCATATTTTTTCATCTTCTTTAAACTTAGACCTTCTCTAAGGGGGAGTACCTTGTACTTCAAGCTAAGTTTTTCACACCCCAAGCTTTTTGCTTATGACAAAAAGGGGGAGTAAACCCAGTTTTTGATGTGTAAGATGTGTTAGTGTGATTTATTTTTTCTTTTGGAGAATTTAAGAGTTCCACCTTCATGACCATAGATGTGTCATTGGGCAAATACAAGGAATACATTTCACTTCTTCTGAAGTGATTCGAGTTGACTCTGATACCCAAGACTCTGATACCTTGTCCGTGACTCTGATTACTTATGCGCTCTGATTATTCGATTTTCATCTATGTCATAAGTTTTTCACTCTGAACTCTTATATCATTTAGCTCAGAATCTAGACTTTACTAACGTTTTCATCAAGTATTAGATTCAGGGGGAGCTAAGCTCAGAATCAAGCAGTGACTTGAATTCAAAATGAGCAAGATAAACTATTCACATCAGGATAAGTATTATTCTATATCTCTAAACTCTGAGTGAATTCAGTTTAATGTTTAAGAATTGTTCATCAAAAATCTTAGTTTTGTCATCATCAAAAAGGGGGAGATTGTAAGATCAAGTTTTGATCTAGTAGTACAACTCTATGTTTTGATGATTACAAGTTAACCTTTTGATATGAACAATTGTGGTACTCTAACGTGTTTTTCTGAGTGTGCTATTTACAGGCTCTGACCTCAACTCAATCTCACACAAATCAGAAGCACTGTGTATAAAGAGTGACCCAAGCAACGCTTTCGCATTCACCATGTTCAGTATGAACAGTGGAAAAGCTTCAGAAGTTCTGAAGTTATACAAACTCTGATGAGGATTCAGTCACTAGAAGCTCTGAAGATCCAGAAGTTCTGATAACCAAGAAACACTGAAGGTTCAGATGTTCTGATGGTGTAGAAGACTCTGAAGTTGCAGAAGCTGAATAGTGGAAACTCTGAAGTCCAGAAGCAAGAAACTCTGAAGGCCATGTTCTTCCCTCTGAGTTCAGAATCAGAAGATACAATGGTCAGAGGATCTGTGCTTTCCCTCTGACTCTGATCAACCGGCTTCACAAGTTCCAATATGAAGCATTCCCCTGATCAGAAGTCTCCTAGGTTTAAAGGTCGCGTCGCTATCCAAGTACAAAAGCAACTGTACCTTCCTGACGACCTACCTAACGTTCTCAGCCACAGCAGAAGCTGGATTTTCCAGAACTGCCCTCCAACGGTAGCATTTCCCATGCATCGCTCAACCCTAATCCTTGGAGTATATAAAGAGGCTGAAGACTGAAAGAAACGGCTAGAAGCATTCACATACGCAAGACAATCTTAAATTCTTCTAAGTTTTCTTTCATCTGAAATTCATTGAGTTTACTATTAGCTTTTTAGAAGCAAATCTCTTGTAAACAATTCTTTCATAAACAGTTTGTTTAGTTCCTTTAGGAGATCAAGGTTGATCGGATCCTAGAGAAGACTAAGAGAGTGAATCTTAGTGTGAGCTAAGTCAGTGTAATTGTTAGTCACTTGTAGGTTTCAAGTGCAGTTGTAACTCTTACCTGATTAGTGGATTGCCTTCATTCTAAGAAGGAAGAAATCACCTTAACGGGTGGACTGGAGTAGCTTGAGTGATTTATCAAGTGAACCAGGATAAAATCCTTGTGTGCTTTTCTATCTCTTATCTTTGGCACTTAAGTTCTCGAAAGATTTGTCAAAATCTTTAAGGTGGAAGTTTTATACTGAAAACGTTATTCAAACCCCCCCTTTCTACCGTTTTTCATACCTTCAGAGGAGAGACCCTCCCTTTTAAATGTATTAAGTCAAGTATTCGAATAAAAGTTTTTGTTTCTCGAATTGTTCTGCTGTGCACTATTATGATCATACAAGCAAACATATAATCGAGTTAGTAAATCACCTCAATATAAACAGATAAACAAAGGAATGAATGAATAATTAAATGAGCGAAGGATAGTTAAGCGGGCGAGGTGAGCGGCCCGCCACTTATCTTCGCCTTTGTTCGTCGCCGTTTAGCACGTGTTTTCAGTGCTAGCCTCCCAGTTTTGCGTGAGTAATTTTTCGAGAGTGTGCTACGTGTAACTAGGACTTTCGCTCGATATTTTACCGAGGCTTTTTGTTCGCACCAATATTTCCCGTAAGAGCAGGTGCGGACCCTCCAACCTTATTAGGTGGGGACTTATAGTTGCTCGGGGCCCAATGGCCATATGAGTTTACCCGAGACTTTTGGCCTAGTTAAAAATGCTCCCCGTGTTTCGGGAAGACTCGACTCGCCCATATCTCGGAAAGGTTCTTTGGATAAAGAGCTTATTCGCGCACACTGCCAACGGGTGGCGGCGGAAAGCTCATCCGCACACGTCGCCTGCAGGGGCTACGGTCAGCGCCGGACTTTCCGGAGCGATCCCCATACATCAAGGTCGTGTTGGGATCGCCACCTTCAGGGAATTTTTCCCACCAGGCTGCCGTCTCATTTCGATAGTTAGGAGTATTGCTAATAATATCCTTTTGTATTTGATTTGTTTAAATTTTACATCAAGGGATGCCTCGTTAAAAAACTCTCGTGTCGGAGAAAAAGAGTGCATCTTTATTTTGGTCCTTGCTTTTCAATCAAAGTATTACTCCCAGCATCCTGTTTTCCTCGCCCTCTTTGCCTTCCCTACCGTGGCGAGGGATCCGTCCCTGCCCTTCCTCGCGATTGGCGGGCCGAGCTGACTTCGTTGGTCTTCTGTCCCCATCTCTTTGTTGCTCGGCCTCCCTCTTGTTATCCCTTCCTTGTGCTCTTTCCTTGTCTTCATTCCTGGTCTGGCGATGAGTTTCTCCCTTTCCTGCCGTCCGAGGGGGCCAAGCAAATGCAGGTGGCTCCCCACAAACAGTTCCTCTCTTCCCCCAATTGAAGAGGTCAACGTTCTCTTCTACGAGTTCACTCAAGCGTTGTTCTTGGTCCTTGGTGAGTCTGGGCTCGATTGCAAGTATTCCTCTACTGGTAGCGTTCATGTTCCCATCCTCGTCATACCACTCATTACCTTTTTGAGCGTAGAGCTTGCCTCCTCTTATCCTACGGGACTCTTCGCCCTGATTCTTCCCCTTGCTTTCGTCGCCGTCGCTCTGGCTTTGCGTTCCCAAACGCTCCTATTCGCCTTCACCGCCTTCAGACGTCCCTATCTCGTGGCACCTGTGTCCGTCGCCAGCTCCTTTTCTGCCATACAGGTTGAGGCAATGGCTATGGAACTTCCTCGCCTCCTTTTGGTCTACTGCCAGTTTTCCTATCCTCCCATAAAGTAGGGGATATTTTATCGCAAGGTGGGCCGTAGATATCACTGCATGGAGGCGATTTAAGGTACCTCGCCCTATGATGACGTTATAAGCTGCCGCGACTTGTAGGACCAGATATTTTATCCTCAAGAGCTCGGCGTCCTCGCCCACTCCGAAAACTGTATCCAACTCTACGTAGCCACGTACCTGAACTTGTTTCTCGGAGAAACCTACCAAACTTCCTACGTATGGCCTTAAATCCTTGTCCGTCAGCCCCATCTGTCTGAATGCGTCCTCATAGATTATATCCGCCGAGCTGCCCTGGTCTAAAAGCACCCTCTGTACATTGAAACCTCTTATTCTTACCATTACCACTACCGGATAGTCTGTATGGGGCTTGATTCCCTCGAAATCCGCGGTCGATATCACTATGCCTGGATGTGGGCACCCAAATGGTTCTGGATATACCTGTACTGATGCTGTAGCCCCCACTGTCTCCAGGCCCGCCACCGATACGTCGTTGCAAACTTCGAAACCTCCAGCGATTGTGTTCGTTGCCTCAACCGTTCCTTCGCCCTCGCCGCTGTCAGCTTTTTCAAATTTCTGTCTCTTCGCCGCTTGTGGACGTCTCGCCCTGATCAACCGTCTGATTTGACCCTTCAGCATGAAACGGTCGGTGGTGTTATGGCCCTCTAAGTTGTGGTATTCACACCACCTGAACGGACTCCCCGTCTCACTTCTGGGGTCCTTTCTGCGCTCGCCGGCTCTGTTCATGTCTTCAATTTCTGCCTCGAGAAGTAACTTTGCTAGCTCCTTGTTTGAGCATCCTCGCGACCTCATTCGCTGGCTAACCTTCGCTTCTCGGCGCGAGCACCAGTGTCTCCTATTCCCGATTCTCGAGCGGAGTAATTTCCCTTTTTTCTTCTTTATGAATCGGCCAGTTTGTCTGGACCCGTGCTCGCGACTCGTTTCCTTGTCCTGTACCTTCTCCCTTGCCAGAGATACCTTTGCTGTTCGCTCGCCCTTCGTCTTGTGTGCTTCAATTTCCTCTTTGAAGATGTAGCACTGCGCTCGGGCGCGGACTTCCATCATTGAGAATGCCAGCTCCCTACTCAGCTCGCCATAAAATTCTCCCGGGGCCAAACCGCCTTTGAAAGCGCACACGCACACGCGTGGCTGGAATTCCTCGAACCTCGAGGATATGGCACTGTATCGTTTCACATACTGTTCCAAGGTTTCACGTTCCTCCTGTCGAGTATCAAACAGATCCTCGACCTTCCTTGAAGAGAAATGGTCTAGGAATTCTGATGAGAAATCACGGAACTTAGCTATGGATCCTGGAGGCAGATTCATGAACCATTCCTTTGCCGCACCTCAAAACGTTGATGGAAACATCTTGCATTTCACAGCGTCGGAAACCGCGTACTTCGCCATCTTCGCCTCAAAACGAGACAAATGATTCTTTGGAATGGTTTGTCCGTCGTACGCCTCCAACACGAGGCTCGTCATGCCGTTCGGTACAGTCACCTCTCGTACTGCCGCCGAGAAAGGCTTGGTTCCGGCCGTAGCCGCAGCTTCCTCCTCCTCATGATTCCACTACCGGAGGTGATAATAACTCAACTGCTCCTGTAAACACTCATTTTGCATCTTCAAGTCGCCACTTAACGCTCGATGTGCTTATGCACAGCGATGTCTATCCAACCTCACGGTGTGCGGGGAAAAAATGTAACTTCGCTCTGGTTCCTTGCCTCGTCGTCGGCGAGAGGGCTCCATTAAGCTCTGTCGACGAATCGAGAATTCCACCACTTGCCTCTGAATTGCACCAGCTTTCACAGAGACTTGAACTTCTCGAAATCAAATTGCGAATTGCGCGGGAATCAAATCACGATCCATCAAGAAAAACTGGAGAGAAATCGCACAGAAAAAACGAGCTTCACTCCACCAAATCACGATCCACGTAGTCCAGGAATCGAAATCTACCGATCCCCACAGACGGCGCCAAATGTTACGTGCTAGAACATAGAGAGGGAAGGTAGTACCGAAAGTATGAGGAAGGTGATGAGAATGATTAGAGAGAGAAGCTCTAACCTCTTAGAGAGAGAAAATGTAACTGAATTTCAATGTTATTATTACTCCGAATGAGCTCAGAGTCCCTTACAATTGGTATCTCCCTCCTATTTATAGAGGTGGCGTTGGGCTTTGGCGACTCTAACTTAGCCAAGTGGGCCAGTTGGGCCTCGGGAAGGGAGGCCCAAGATCATGGTGCGTTCCCCGCCCAAGGTCAGGTTTCCTGGGCGAAGGCCCCTGGGGCCTCTCCCAGTCCAATTTTTGTATGAAATTACATTTTCATCTTAAGTATATAAATATTTATGAAAAAGTGTGGTAATTGTCGAACAACCAATTATCACAAAGTTTTAAACTATTAAGTAATTGATACATGGACTGGGAGAGCCCCTAGGAGGCCTACGCCCAGGGGTTACACGCCAAGCGGCGGTCGCCAAGCCTAGAGATTGGGCCTTCTCCAACGAGGCCCAACAGGCCCAACCGAGGCAGTTACGCATGCTAGGCTCAGCTGATCCCAAACTATAAATGGGGAGGGGTTACCATTTGTAAGGGACTCTTGACACATTTGCTAAATAATACAAGAAATTCAGTTATTCTCTCTCTAACTTTCTCTCTCTAAGTGCAATCTCTCTCCACTCTAGGGACTACACCCTTTCTCAATGTTCATGGCAAGCACAATACAAGAATTATCATATGTGTAACGTGTCCATCACCCAAGATCCGACTTGGGTTTGAAGGGTGAACAATACATAGGCCACTAACCATCTCCTGAAACTCAACAATTTATTAGAAGAATTGAAGGCGGACATGAATGAACTCTAGATCATTTTTTACTAGTCATGGAGGCTTTAATACCACGGCAGAAACCAACTATCCAAAATTCCTAAGCATGAGTTTTGTTGGATTTTTCTACAAATTGTTTTATATTTTTATAATTTTGAATTCGCACGTATATTTCTGAGAAAATTAAATAAGTAAATCCAAAAAAAGTATTCGAAGCAATCCTACTTAATTAGCCCCACAAACTCAACAAATATAGTTTATCTATAGGATATAAGGAAGACTAGAATTTACAAAGACAGTTTTTTAAATAATTGTTTATGAATCTTCAGTGAACATTATCTACAAGGGAGGAAAATATATACTTTTTAGAGATAATAAAGTAAGAAGTTTGTGAAAGTAATAATCACAGGAAAAAGAAATGTGACAACATATATGAAAATATTATTCTATTAGTAGATAAAGTACTACATTTATTCATATAACATGTCTCGCCATGTTTACTAGTTTTTATTTTATTTTTCTTTCAGGTGGTAAACTAATAATGGCTTGGAACTTCACCATGGGATTTTATTAAGCCAGAATTTAAATCCATCGTAAAAGTACGCTCCATCTGGTCTAATACTCAGATAGGGTTTATATCCGCGATAATCATCTTTTTTGTACTATAAACCCTAAAACTCTTTTGCACATTATTCCATGCAAAGTCACACCAATACAAAGTAGTACCCCAAAAATTATCCTGGAAGGACCACTCTACATACTGTCCACTGTGAAGATAATGTTGGCCAAGATCATCATCCCCTGAATGACAATGGACAGAGAGTTGAGTCCCCGCCAAATTATTTATTACACGCACTGTTTTCTTCAACGGATATTGAAAACTATCAACATCTTGACCTTGCACAGGTACTATCAAACTGCATGTTGCAATAATAAGCAACACAGGAAGTACTATACCGAACACCTTCAACATGTTTATGAGATACTAATAAACATACAACTTATATTTCACCTCCCCCTTTAAAGGATCACAATATATCTATATATATAAGAAAATTTCATTGACATTTAGGGGCCCGTATGATGGACAGGATAAGTAGACAATATAGTATAACAGTAATCCTATCCTGCTGTAATATGTTGTCTGTTGCACTGCACCGGCATGATATGATAACATTATCCTGTCCCTTACCCTATCCTGTGCTATCAATTATATTAACTAATCATAAAAGAATGTCAAAATCTCCAACAAAGAAAACTAAAATATTACAAAGTTTAAGTAAATAATAATTCCTATTAACACATTGATAAATAAAATGTAAAAACTAAAATAAAACTAGGTAATATATAATTTTTTTATTTTTACTAAAATATTTAAAATGTATATGTATATATATTGTTTTGACTTTCATACTAATAACAATATTAATTAATTCTTTTTGTTTTACAACAAAAGATAATATATTGATAGAAAGATTGTTGGGAACAAACTCTCCCAACTAAGGACAAATTAATATTAATTAATTCTTACCAATTTCTTTTTAATTATATTCCTAAACTATTATATTATATCAATTCAGTTAATGATATTATTAATTAGTTATTAATAATATTTTAAATCATTAATTATATCAAATAACAATCAAAAAGTTTGTCAATTGTCACATATGAAATTGTAAATTATTAAACATTAATATTTTTTTTTGTTAGATGAAGAAAATTTACATTAAATTTATTTAAATATTAATAATTAATCAACATAATTTTTTTAAAAATAACCCAACGAAAGAAAGTCAATGATATATTTTTAGGGTGAAGTAGTGGAATATCCTTGTGGATACCAAAGCCTGGACGTATCCCATTGATTTATGGTAATCCAAGATAAATCTCTTGTGTGCTTTACTTACTTTAGTTCTTTTACTCTCATATCTAATTCGTTGCACAATCACCTCTACAAAAAAATGTTTCAAGGAACAAGCACTTGTTTGAAGCAGTTTTTTTTAGTTGACACAATTCAAACCCCATTTCTAGTGTCTTTGTTTTATTTCTCGAATAATAGAAAAAATAATAATAAAGAGATGAAAAATGTTCTATCCAAGAACATAGAGATGAGGTATAGTACCTAGAGTGTAAGGATCGTGATGTGAGATTCCTAGAGAGAATGAGAGCGTAACCTCTTTAAAGAGAGAAAGTAACTGAATTTCAATCTTGTTATTTCTCAAATGAGCTAAGAGTCCTTTACAAATGGTATTCATTCCCTATTTATAGATGTGGAGTTGGGCATGGCGCCTTTGGTCCTTCCTAATGGGCCGGTTGGGACTCTGGGAAGAGACCCAAGTCCTTGGTCCGCTCGTCGCCTTGAACTGGCATTCCTGGGCGAGGGACCCTGGGGTCTCGCCCAGTCCACAAGTCCACAAGACACCGAGCTCGAAGCATAAGAGCTAAGTGTGTCTTTAAGCAGAAAGACTAAGGCGACAATCATGAGAAACTAATTGATGCTAAAACTTAGAGTCTAATAACGGAGAACAATGGCCAACATGGCTCAATAATTAAAACTTCAAAAATTAACATTTTGAACTTCTTGCTATGTTCCCCTGGCGAATCAAGTCCAAAGGTGGACTTGTGGCGATGGCGCTTGGTTCGCTCGCCATGTCCCAGTTGCGCACGTGCTCTGAATCGTGATGTTTTGACGCGTGTTGAGCCTGTGCCACGCGTAGCGCCCTCGAGTGGTGCAAAGGTCAGCAAATCTGCGGAATCTCAACTGCTATCCTTGAAACGTCCCTTCAAATCACAGTAAAACCTGCCAATTTGAATTCGAATAACTTTTCATTTAATGCGTTGCCCCTGTTTCCCGAAATCCGCGCCACACTCCTTTGAGTAATCATTCCACCTCTGCCATCATGGGGCACGATTTCCAAACCGCTGCTCATCCCAACTTTTAAATTCTCCCTCACCCCTCATTCACCATTTCTGGAATCCTTACAATCTGTTAAAGTTGACAACCTTGCGCCCTTTCCCCTTTTCATCCCTATTCTTGCCTTTAGCAAAAATGACTTCCCAACGCTGCACCAAAGGATCCTCTCGATCCCGCAGCGCCGCTCCCGCATCTCCTCCTTTGGTTAACTCTCCTTCCCCCGGAGTACTTCCCCTTATTAAGAGTGAAATCAACGCCTTCTGGCGCCGGGTTTTCGCCACTCTGCCCCCGTCCACGAACAAAACCCCTACTCAAGGAGCCATCTGTCAACCCTCTAAGCAGTCTTCTGACGAGTTCGTTACTGAAACAGCCCGCCAGGCAGGTGGGCTTTGCCACGAGAAGTCTCTCGAAGATGTTCTCGTCACCGGGCGATGCATAAGCATCCGCCGGCCCTGGCAACATCGCACTGTTGAACAAGGCGTGGAAAAACCCCACTTCTTCTACGTCTACGAGTACTTTTTCCTCGACTTGTGGATCAAACTACCCTTCTCCCCCTTCCTTCGCCAAGTGATGAGGGAAATTAACGTGGCTCCAAGCCAGCTCCATAAGAACGCTTGGGCCTTCATTCGGTGTTTCGAGAATCTTTGCAACGCCGTTGGTCTTGAAGCGAAGGCCGCCCACGTCTTCTATTTCTACGCTGTTGAGCCAAAATCTTTGAAGACCCCGACCCCCGGGTGGATCTCTTTGAAATCTCGTACGGGCCGGCAGCGCCTCTTCCCCTACAAGAGCAACGTCAAGAAGGGACCTGGGCGCCAGTACTTCCGCATAATCGTGCATCCTACTTACCCTGAAGCTTTCACCCTTCGGGACGAGACTGCTCTGTTCCTCTTCTACTAGACCAAGAGTCCTCGCGACGTTCCGTTGCCGTCAGATGTATCGCCGAGTGATGACGATAAAGTCATTCTCAGCTTTTTCGCTGGGCTCCCTATCCTCGAGTGCTCACAGTTGCTTGAAGCCGCTCGCAAAAACATCCTCCACTCATTCCTAGGAGGAATGAACTTTACTGAAGCCGCACTGAAGCGCGCCCTTGCTGCTAAAGCGTTTGAGTTCCCTCCCGTTTTTAACACTAACGGGCTCAAGAGGAAACACGCTGCCGCAGGTGCTGATGTCGAGACTGCCGCTTCCCCGTCAAAGAAGCGAACCAGAGGATCCACCTCGGTTGATCCTACGCTTGGACCTTCAATCGATGCTATTCCTTCCGAAACTGTTGGGACAGCCCCAAATGTTGCTGCTCCTGGGCCTGGCGAGTTGGTACCAGACACCGCCCTTCCGCTAGAGATTGACAAGCTGGCACCGAGGCCTACCGATGACGCTGCTCAACCTTCCCCCACAAGAAAATCCCAAAAATCCAAAGGGGGTGACCCTGACACAGATGGAAAGTCTGGGGTCGTGATTCCGTCGCCCCAAAAGTTGAAAAAGAAAAAGAAAAAGGTCAAGAGAGCCAAGGCCGCCAAAATCGGTGAAACATCTTCTCCTTGCCAAGGCATGGTGGGCGAGGATGAGCCCAACCCCAAGGAGGGCGAGGCGGGACCCTTGCCCCTTCCCAAGGAGACTTTTGTTGGTCAAAGTGCTCCTGAGGGCACTGCTTCTGATTCCCCTCAAACAATCCTTCCTTCTGACCATCCATCCCCACAAGTTGGGGCAAGCTCACCCAGGGCTTCCCCAGTCCACACAACGAGTCGTAGTGATGAGGATCAAGCTCCTGCCGCCTCACCTTCCCCCTGCTCTTCCTTCCCCGCCGTCGGTGATCTGAACGCTGACGAGAAAGGGAGCTCTCCTTCAAACCAGCAACCAACTACTGTCGACTTTATGCTGACTGACCCTTTCTTTGGTAATATGAAAGGAGTTGAAAATCCTGACCTTGATGGTATGGCACAAGAAGCCATCTCGAGCCTTTTGCGCGGGGGGTGTCTCTTCGCCAAGTTATACCAGGATTCAGCTACAGCCGCTGAAGTTGAAGAGCTCCGCCAGAAGGCTGAGAGTTATCGTCTCGCCACACTGGAGGCGTACAGAGAGCGTGACAGGTTGCTGACTCAGGTGGTGGCCCAAACTACAAAGCTGACCAATTTGGGAATCGAGATGAACGATCGCGAGACCGACTTATCCGCCTGTGAAGATAGAATGGAGGACTTAAAGGACGAGTGGGATGATTTGCAGAAGGAGTTGGAGGCGAAGAACGAAAAAATCGCCGCGAGTAGGGCCGCCTGCATTGTTAAGGACAAGGAAATCACATTCCTGCGCAGTGAGTTGGGGTCGACGAACGAGTCTCTCGCCGAGGTGAGGTCTCAACTAGAGACAAAGGCCAAAGCTGTTGTTGATGCAGAAAACCGTGCGGACTCCGAGATCATAACTCTCCGAGCAAGGTTAGTGGTCGGGGCTGCTGCTGAGGCTGTGGAAGAGCACGACCGTGGTTTTTTCCTCGCCAAGGCCCAAGTCCAGTATCTTTATGAAGGAATTAACCTCGGCGGAATGGGAGCCTTCAAGAGGGTTACCCTCCACGGATTGGTCGACCCTAATGACCCCTCAGGCTTCACTGCTGAGTATTTTGCGGCTGCTGAAAACGCAAGGGAAACAGAAAACGTTAATGCAGTTTGAGTATTTTGTATTGATTTATCCTTACCTTTTGTAATTAACATTGCTCCGTGTTATTTAATGGGAGTTAGTCACAATTTCACTTATCCATTTTTTTTTGGTGTTCGCCCCTGTGCCTTTAAGCTTTGTATTTTGTGCTCGTGTAGCGATTTTGAATGTGTGCCGGTGGAAACTAGGACTTTTGCTCAGTCTGGGACTGAGGCTTTTCTTCACACCGATATTTCCCGTAAGAGCAGGTGTGGCCTTTCCGGTTTTGTCCCGGCGAGGACTTACAGTTGCTAGGGACCCAATGGCCATATAGGTTTACCCAGACTTATGCCTAGTTTTATTCTCGCCCATATTTCGGGGAGGTCTCGTTTGCTCATATTTCGGGGAGACTTTTGGGATAAGCAGCTTATCCTGAGATAAGGGGCTTATCCGCACACATCGCCAACGAGAGGTCAGCGATTCGCGCCGGACTTTCCGGAGCAATCCCCATACATCAAGGTCGTGTTGGAATTACCACCTTTAGGGAATTTATCCCACCGGACGAACGTGACAGGTTAGTTGAGTTGCTATCTGGGTAGCAGCGGTTCGCGCCGGACTTTCCCGGAGCGATCCCCAGACATCAAGGTCGTGTTGGGATCGCCACCTTCAGGGAATTTTTCCCACCGGGCGACCGTCGTATTATAGTCGAGCTAGGAGTATTGCTTGAGAATATCCTTTTTGTATTTGATTTCTGAAAGATTTTACATCGAGGGATGCCTCGTTAAAAAACTCCCGTGTCGGAGAAAAGGAGTGCATCTTTATTTTTGGTCCTAATTTTTTGGTTCCTTCGCTGCGTCCTCTCTCCTGCTTCCTACATGCTTCCGTTTCCAGCCCCTCAGGTCAAAGTATCACTCCCATCACCTCCTCTTTCGAGCCTGACGTGCTCGCCACCCACTCATTGTTATTTCAGGGTTGATTTCTTTCCCCGCCCGCCTCGTGGTAATGAGGGACTTCTCCTATCTTGCCTTTTTGCTTGTCGCGCTTGGATGTCCATGGCTTGAAAGCTACCGAACCCACCGGCTTCCAATATCTTGCCTCTCTTTTTCCTTTACCTGGGCGGCGACTCGCGGGGTTCCCTCTCCTCGCCTTCTGCTTGTCCTTAGACAGTTCGCGCGCCGCGTTACCGCTTTTCCCGTTGATCGAGGCCGTACCCGATACAAATAATTAATTTATAAAACTGTAGTAACTAGGAAGTGACTCCTAGGTCGTTTCCCAAGGATTATCGTTCGACACAGATTCAATATTAAGAACCCTAAACGCACACACACTGGGGGGGTTTTGTGATTCAGTTCAAAGGATTAGCAGAAAGTAAAAACAGATTAATATGATAAGTAAAGACGGACGAATCCCTTCGTTCAGTATATCGCTGCTCAATCACGGGTATCTAAAGATCAATTCTTGTTATTAGTTTCCTAGTTCGTGAGAATTAATTAACTAAGCGATAACTAATTCACAGATTCCTAAACTAAGCGATTAAGAATCTTTTACGCCCTAATATGAACTAAGCGAACATACATCATCTTCTAAGCACTATACCTCAAGAGCGCGATATACTTTGCAAAGAAATTCGTTCGAAAGGAATTAGCCTTCCATGGATGGGGCGAATTCAAAAATTATATTGGAGAAGAGAATAGGGATTAAAAGCATAAAACCATTGCAGAGCTCTAATATAACTGAAATTCGAAATTGCATAAAATAATAATGAAGAAGGTAAAAGGTCCTTGTTTCTCTCAGCACAAATCCTTAAATAGGAGCTGAGATCACAAATCCTAATCAAAATCAAATCCTAAAAGATAACAGTAAATCCTAATAAATCCTAAAGATAGAGTTTTAAAATAACAACCTAAATAAGTTTGAATCCTAAAGATATCAAACTTAATTTATTCCGAAATTAAATCCTAATATTTCCTAAAATACAATCTTCACTCCAGCACAATCAAATCTTCATTCCGCAATTCTCCAAAATGCCCTTGATGTCAAATAAAACCTGAAAAATAAACGTAATTAGACCAAATAATATAAATCACTGTCAAGCAAGGTCAATTAATTACGAATAATCATTAATAATGACAAATTAAGGCTATATAAAATGTGTAAAATATTGCTCATCACCCGTCGTCGCCTTGCTGGATGATTCGCTGATCCATTCCCTGAATTGCCACCCCTTTTCTCTTTTGTTCATCTCGCCCTGCATTCAGGAGATTCGGCTTCCTAAACATTGGTAATCCCCAAAGCGTTGGGTCCTTTGGACTCCAGCTAAAGAGGTCGAAATTGTCCTCTACTAGCTTCTCCATGCGCCTCTCTTGGCTGACCATCAGCCTGGGCTCGATCGCCAGCACCCCTCTGCTGAATTTATACGCCTCTAGATCCGCGATCACACCTACCCAACGCTCTTCTGCATGAGCGTCCGTGAACTGTCTATCCTTACCCGTCCTGCCATCTATCCTAACCTGTCTTTGGTTGCTCCCTGACCTTGTTATTCTCCCGTCAATCATCTGCTTCAATCTCCCCTGTCTGTCTTGATTACCTTGGATGACCTCAACCTCATGACACCTGTGTCCCTTGCCAGCTCCCTTTTTTCCATACAGGCTGAGACAGTTGTTATAACACTCTCTCGCCCTCCTCTGATCAACCACAATCTTTCCCACTCTTCCGCATATCAGCGGATATTTCACCGCTAGGTGAGCTGTCGAAATCACTGCGCAGAGACGATTGAGCGTGTTCCTTCCAATGATGACGTTGTATGACGCTACGACCTGCAACACAAGATACCTTACGCGGAGGAGCTTGGCATTTTCATCGACACCAAAAATTGTGTCCAAATCTATATATCCGCGTACCCAGACTTGCTCGCCCGAGAAGCCTACCAACGTTCATGTGTAGGGCATCAAATCTTTGTCCGTCAGTCCCAACTGATCAAATGCATCGCCGTAGATAATGTTGGCAGAGCTCCCCTGATCTAAGAGAACTTGCCGCACATTGAAACTATTGATCCTTATCATCACAATCACAGGATCATCTTTGTGCGTTTTGATCCCCTCGAAATCCGCGGATGATATCACGATATCTGGATGCTGGAAACCAAATGGGGTCTCATACTGTTGCATTGATGTCACTGCTCTTACGTGCCTTCGTCTCGCCGAGGCCGTGTCTCCGCCTCCACCAAAGCCACCTGCGATTGTGTTTATTGTTCCAACTGGCGGCTCAAGATCCTTATTAAAGGTTTCTTCCGCCCCCTTCTTCCTTGTCGCCAGTGTTTCCTTTTTGTCAATGGTTGGCGTGCGGCGGCGGCCATCCCTCCTGCGGTCATCCGGCTGGCGGCCCCCTTTGTACCGGTTTCCCTGCTGCCGTTCTCCATTCCACCGATCGCTGCGGTCATTCATCTGCGATCGCCCCGCCCGAATGAGTCTCTCAATTTCGTTTTTCAGTGTAAAGCAATCCCCCGTGTCATGGCCTGCTGAGCGGTGATACTCGCACCACTTTTTTTTATCCAACGCCGCTCGATGCGGGTCGGTCTCCTTCTCGCCTTCCTCAACTGCGTGGGTCGCCTTGACCTCACAAAGTAGCTCCGTCAAATGTGCATTTAGACTCTTTCCTGACTCCTCTCGCCGACGAGAGTCAACCTGATGCCATGGTCTGTGGCGCTCGAAATTTTCCCTCTTAGGGTACAATGGCTCCTTCACCGCCTCCTGTCCTCACCTTCCTGTCTCGCCTCTTGCTGCCCTCCCCTCTCTCCTTACACTGTTTTCCTTATGGAGATGCGTCCCTCTGTTCGCCATCCTTCTCCTTTTTCGCGCGCCTTCACTTGAAAGCATCATCCTCCTCGTCCAGAATGTAGGTGTTTCCTCGCGCGCGGATCTCTGCCATGGACCGAGCTGGCTTACGGCTCAATTTGCTATTCAGCTTCCCTGGCTGCAACGTACGCGCACAAGTGTGCGGCTCTGATTCCTCAATCTTGACGGACGCCGCACTGAATCATTTCACGTACTGCTTCAGAGTCTCACCCTCGGACTGGCGGACATTGTACAGATCCTCAATTGTCACCTGCTTGGGTTTACTGGCGGAAAACAGGACGAGGAACTTTGATGAGAAATCACGAAAATTCGTGATCGATCCTCGGGGTAGAGTTGTGAACCACGCCATGGCCGTGCCTTTGAACGTAGCTGGAAACATCCTACACTTTACAGCGTCGGAAGCGGCACTAATTACCATTTTTGTGTTAAAGTACAGCAGATGCTCCTTGGGATCAGCTTTCCCGCTATACGTCTCAAGGACAATATTCTTCATGTTATCCGGGATAGCCACCTCCCTCACCGCCGCCGAGAACGGTTCAACTTCAGCCACGGCTTCCGCTTCGCGTTCCCCTTCATCCTGTTGCTCGTAACGATAATATTCCAATTGTTCCTGTAAGTAATCGTTTCGCTGCCGTATATCATCGATGCTACGGTCCAAGCGCCTCCAATCTTTTCCGGAGATCGGTGCTTGAGGTGCCGGAATCTCCTCTTCCGAAGCTCCGGGGGAATGCACCGGTGACCTCTGATGCTCCGGTGAAGTTGGCGGAGAAGGTAGTGGAGGCGTTGGAGAAGGAGGAGGTGGAGGTGGAGGTGGTGGCGGAGGAGTTAACTGATCGGTTTCTTCACGGTGAACCTACTCGCGTCCGGCCTGCCTCTCACGCGACGTGGAGGTGAACCGTGTTGCCGCGCCTGATCTTTGTCGTGTTGCCGACGACGTGTCTCCATCGATCGAAAAATATAAAAATCGAAGAAGATCACACAGAAAATCGATCTTCTCGAGATCAAATCGCAATCCACGTAGTCCGGGAATCGAAATCTACCGATCACCACAGACGGCGCCAAATGTTCTATCCAAGAACATAGAGATGAGGTATAGTACCTAGAGTGTAAGGATCGTGATGTGAGATTCCTAGAGAGAATGAGAGCGTAACCGCTTTAGAGAGAAAGTAACTAAATTTCAATCTTGTTATTTCTCAAATGAGCTAAGAGTCCTTTACAATTGATATTCATTCCCTATTTATAGATATGGAGTTGGGCCTGGCGCCTTTGGTCCTTCCTAATGGGCCGGTTGGGCCTCTGGGAAGAGGCCCAAGTCCTTGGTCCGCTCGTCACCTTGGGCAGGCGTTCCTTGGCGAGAGACCCTAGGGTCTCGCCCAGTCCAAAAAATAATGAGGGTTTTTGCTTGATTGTGTACACAATGGAAAGTAAAAATATGATTTTTGTATGAAATTACATTTTCATCTTAAGTATATAAATATTTATGAAAAAGTGTGGTAATTGTCGAACAACCAATTATCACAAAGTTTTAAACTATTAAGTAATTGATACATGGACTGGGAGAGCCCCTAGGGGGCCTACGCCCAGGGGTTACACGCCAAGCGGCGGTCGCCAAGCCTAGAGATTGGGCCTTCTCCAACGAGGCCCAACAGGCCCAACCGAGGCAGTTAAGCATGCTAGGCTCAGCTGATCCCAAACTATAAATGGGGAGGGGTTACCATTTGTAAGGGATTCTTGACACATTTGTTAAATAATACAAGAAATTCAGTTATTCTCTCTCTAACTTTCTCTCTCTAAGTGCAATCTCTCTCCACTCTAGGGACTACACCCTTTCTCAATGTTCATGGCAAGGACAATACAAGAATTATTATATGTGTAACGTGTCCATCACCCAAGATCCGACTTGGGTTTGAAGGGTGAACAATATATAGGCCGCTAACCATCTTCTGAAACTCAACAATTTATTAGAAGAATTGAAGGCGGACATGATTGAAATCTAGATCATTTTTTACTAGTCATGGAGGCTTTAATACCACGGCAGAAACCAACTATCCAAAATTCCTAAGCATGGGGTTTGTTGGATTTTTCTACAAATTGTTTTATATTTTTATAATTTAGAATTCGCCCGTATATTTCTAAGAAAATTAAATACGTAAATCCAAAAAAAGTATTCGAAGCAATCCTACTTAATTAGCCTCACAAACTCAACAAATATAGTTTATCTATAGGATATAAGGAAGACTAGAATTTATGAAGACAGAGTTTTTTAAATGATTGTTTATGAATCTTCCATGAACATTATCAACAAGGGGGGAAAATATATACTTTTTAGAGATAATAAAGTAAGAAGTTTGTGAAAGTAATAATCAGAGGAAAAAGAAATGTGACAACATATATGAAAATATTATTCTATTAGTAGATAAAGTACTACATTTATTCATATAACATGTCTCGCCATGTTTACTAGTTTTTATTTTATTTTTCTTTCAGCTGGTAAACTAATAATGGCTTGGAACTTCACCATGGGATTTTCTTAAGCCAGAATTTAAATCCATCGTAAAAGTACGCTCCATCTGGTCTAATACTCAGATAGGGTTTATATCCGCGATAATCATCTTTTTTGGTACTATAAACCCTAAAACTCTTTTGCACATTATTCCATGCAAAGTCACACCAATACAAAGTAGTACCCCAAAAATTATCCTCGAAGGACCACTCTACATACTGTCCACTGTGAAGATAATGTTGGCCAAGATCATCATCCCCTGAATGACAATGGACAGAGAGTTGAGTCCCCGCCAAATTATTTATTACACGCACTGTTTTCTGCAACGGATATTGAAAACTATCAACATCTTGACCTTGCACAGGTACTATCAAACTGCATGTTGGAATAATAAGCAACACAGAAAGTACTGTACCGAACACCTTCAACATGTTTATGAGATACTAATAAACATACAACTTATATTTCACCTCCCCCTTTAAAGGGTCACAATATATCTATTTATATAAGAAAATTTCATTGACATTTAGGGGCCCGTTTAATGGACTGGATAAGTAGAATATAGTATAACAGTAATCCTATCCTGCTGTAATATGTTGTCTGTTGCACCAACATGATATGATAACATTATCCTGTCCCTTACCTATCCTATACTATCAATTATACTAACTAATTATAAAAGAATGTCAAAATCTCCAACAAAGAAAACTAAAATATTACAAAATTTTAGTAAATAATAATTCCTATTAACACATTGATAAATAAAATGTAAAAACTAAAATAAAACTTGGTAATATATAATTTTTTTATTTTTTCTAAAAATATTTAAAATGTATATGTATATATATTGTTTTGACTTTCATACTAATAACAATATTAATTAATTCTTTTTGTTTTACAGCAAAAGATAATATATTGATAGAAAGATTGTTGGGAACAAACTCTCCCAACTAAGGACAAATTAATATTAATTAATTCTTACCAATTTATTTTTAATTATATTACCAAACTTTTATATTATATCCATTCAATTAATGATATTATTAATAGTTACTAATAATATTTTAAATCATTAATTATACCAAATAACAATCAAATAGTTTGTCAATTGTCACACATGAAAGTGTAAATTATTAAACATTAATATTTTTTTTTTGTTAGATGAAGAAAATTTACATTAAATTTATTTAAATATTAAAAATTAATCAACATAATTTTTTTTAAAAAAAAACCCAACGAAAGAAAGTCAATGATATATTTTTAGGGTGAAGTAGTGGAATATCCTTGTGGATACCAAAGCCTGGACGTATCCCATTGATTTATGGTAAACCAAGATAAATCTCTTGTGTGCGTTACTTTCTTTAGTTCTTTTACTCTCATATCTAATTCGTTGCACAGACACCTCCACAAAAAAATGAAGGTATGAAAAATGGTAGAAATGGGGGGGTTTGAATAATGTTTTCAGAATAAAACTTCCACCTTAAAGATTTTAGCAAATCTTTCGAGAACAAATAAAGTGCTTAAGATAAGAGATAGAAAAGCACACAAGGATTTTATCCTGGTTCACTTGATGAATCACTCAAGCTAGTCCAGTCCACCCGTTAAGGTGATTTCTTCCTTCTTGGAATTAAGACAATCCACTAATCAGGTAATTGTTACAACTGCACGTGAAACCTACAAGTGACTAACAATACACTGACTTAGCTCACACTAAGATTCACTCTCTTAGCCTTCTCTAGGATCCGATCAACCTTGATCTCCTAAAGGTAAACTAAACAACTGTTTAAGAAAGATTGTTTACAAAGAGATTGCTTCTAAAAAGCTTGTAGTAAACACAATGAATTCAAGATGAAAGAATGCTTAGAAAGTTTGAATATATCTTGCGCGTGTGAGATTCTTCCAACCGCATCTTTCAATCTTCAGCCTCTATTTATACTCCAACGATAGGGTTTGAACGCTGCATGAGAATGCTACCGTTGGGGGGGGGGGGGCAGATATGGAATTTCCAGCTTCTCCTGTGGCTGAGAATGTTAGGTTAGGTCGTCAGGATAATACATCTGCTTTTGTACTTTGGATAGTGACTTGACCTATACCTTGTAGACTTCTGATCAGAGGAAAGCTTCGTGTTGGAACTTGTGAAGCTCGTTGATCAGAGTCAGAGGGAAGCATGGATCCTCTGACCGTTGTACCTTCTGATTCTGAACTCAGAGGGAAGTACTAGGTCTTCAGAGCCATTTTGCTTTTGGAATTCAGAGTCTCCACTTTTCAGCTTCTGGATCTTCAGAGTCTTCTACACCATCAGAACATCTGAACCTTCAGAGTGTCTGGGTTGTCAGAACGTCTGGATCTTCAGAACTTCAAGTGAGTTGAGTCCATGTTAGAGCTTGATTAACTTCAGATATTTTGAAGCTTTTCTACTGTTCAGATTGAACATAGAGATTGTGAAAGCGTTGCTTGGATCACTCTTTAAGCACAATGCTTCTGATTTGTGTGAGATAATATTAAGGTCAGAGCCTGTAAATAGCACACTCAGAAAAACACGTTAGATTACCATAATTGTTCATACTAAAATGTTAACTTGTAATCATCAAAACATAGAGTTGTACTACTCGATCAAAACTTGATCTTACAATCTCCCCCTTTTTGATGATGACAAAACCAAGTATTTTGATGAGCAATTCTTAAACAATAAACTGAATTCACTCAGAGTTTAGAGAAATAGAATTAGACTTATCCTGATGTGAATGGTTTATTCTGCTCATTCTGAATTCAAGTCACAGCTTGATTCTAAGCTTAGCTCCCCCTGAATCTAAGACTTAATGAAAACGTTAGTAAAATCTAGATTCTGAGCTAAATAATATAAGAGTTCAGAGTGAAAGCGCATGACATTGGTGAATTGAAATAATCAGAGCGCATAAGTATTCAGAGTCAACAGTCGGGTATCAGAGTCAACTAGAATCATTTCAGAAGAAGTGAAATGTATTTCTTGTATTTGCCCAGTGACACATCTATGGTCATAAAGGTGGAACTCTTAAATTCTCCAAAAGAAAAAGAAATCACACTAACACAGCTTACACATCAAAAACTGGGTGTACTCCCCCTTTTTGTCATAAGCAAAAAGCATGGGGTGTGAAAAACTTAGCTTGAAGTACAAGGTACTCCCCCTTAAAGAAGGTCTAAGTTTCAAAAGGATGGAGAAGGATTAAGTGAATAATAAATGAAAGGAATTAATGCATGTAGAGAACGTTTACCACCGGCCACGGGAGTAAAAAGAAGCGTCAGTTACTAAGAATTTAACTTCGAGAAACTGCAGTAGCAATAACTTCCGGAGAGAAAAAGAGGCTTATATAAAGCGAGTAGAAACGTAGTAAGCTTCACAACAAGATTAATTCCATAAAAAGATATGGCTTTATACATGGTTGCATTAGAAGAGCTCAGACGGAAGGCCTTCGAGGAAGATATGTTCCTCAATGTTAGGCACCCTGATGGTACAAGAACTATATATGAGCTGACGAAGACACTGCTAGAAGAGGATCTTGGTCCAGAGTTGGAGAAAGATCTGAAAGAGTTCCTCTGCTTCGTGGAGGAGATTCAGGAGCTGTGCCAGCTTGAGCTGAATCTGCTGAAGGAGAAAGAAACAATGGAAAAGAGTCTCAAGACGATAGAGGATAGTCTGGAGAAGAATGAGCTGAGCATCAAGCTTGGCAACATAGAATATACACTGGATCATCTGGAGAGGGAAAGAGTGGAGCAGCGCCAGGAATGCAGAAGAATGAGGAAGGATCCTCCATTCTAGATATAGGGAAATGTATGATGTAATGATTATGATTTATATATGAATAAAGAAAAGTTTTGCAGACATATGTTATAAATGATGCAATAAGAAACAAAGAATAAACAACCGCTTAGGAAAATAAACAAATATAACACAGAATGCAAATAGCTTAAAGCTAGGAAAACAATAAATTAAAAGTAAAATAAATTAACGAAGAAAAACGAAAGAAATCCTAAGAACTAGGGCTTGGTAGTGCGACGCAGAAGTTCTTGAAGAGCTCGATTCATGTCGATCAGGAGAGTCTCATGAGAGTTGAGACGTTGTTCCAAAATGTCAAGTCTGGAAGAACTTGGCTGAGTTGAAGTAGAGGGAACATCCTGAGCAGAGTGAGGAGCTTGAGTGGATTGAGAATCAGCATGTGTGAAAGGCACTGGTGCAAGGGCTTGACATCTGAGAGCTTCAGCTTCAGCTTGTAATCTTTCAGCTTCTAACCTTGCATTTGCAACTTTTGCAGCCTCTTGTCGTGCAGCTTCTTCTGCTTGTTCTTTCTTTCTTCTTGCTTCCTCAACAGCTTCAAGTAACTCAACTCTTAGCTGTTGTTCATGCAGAGCCACTCTTCTGTTGAAACGCTGCCTAGCAGCCTCAATCCTCTGATCCCTTTCCGCGGTGAGATGACTCATCATAATATGAACTTGAGCAATTATTCAATCATTCAGACGATTCCATTCTTCAGCAACTGAGTCAGAATTCTCACTAAGGTCAGTGTGACCTTGCACATTGCGAATCATCAGTGATGCTTCATGATTAAATACACTGATGCACTCAAGAAGAGAGTTTGGCTTGAGGTAGGTATAGGGAACGATGGAAAGATTGGTTTTAGGAGAAGTGGGGTGGTTGCTGCTATTGGCCTCAGAAGCACCTTGAGGAGAACCGACATCTAAGGTTTGGACATTTGAAGTGTGGATCTCAAGGTTTGGCTCAGAGGTTTCAACCTGAGGGTTTGGTGATCTAACCGAGGAATGGTTAGATACTCAGTTTTCTGGTTCTGGTTGAATGGGTTGAGCTAAAGGGTATGCTGCATTCAGAGGGACGACTTGTATAGGAAGATCTGGGTCAACTAGACGTTCTGGTCTAGGGCCAGGGTATCTCCTTGGGCTAGGTACAGTGTGGTAGTACTCAGGAATGGCAGACTCTTTTTCTTTCGCAATTTGAACAAATTTGCGAACAGACTCAGAGTTATTGGAGGGTGAGGAGTCAGCAACATTAGTGGGAAAAGATACAGAGGGACAGGGTGTTGTGGATTCTGTATCAGTGGTTCTGCGAACAGGACGTTCTGATGCTCTGGGGACAGAGTGATCAGAAGTTCTGGGTTCAGGTTCGGATTGTTCTAGGATAATGGGTTCAGAGGTTTGTGGGTTGTATTGGATGGTTATGGGTGAGGTAGGTTCAGAGGGTCTTGGAGTTTGAAGCATGTTCCAAAGAGGTGCTTCTTGTTGGGAAGGTTGGAAAAATGAAGACCTAGGTGAAGTGGGTGGAGAAGTGGTTTGTTCAGCTGGTTGGGACTCTAGAATAAGAGCGAGTGGGGTGGCAGTGCGGTTAAGGAGTGCAGAAATTGGGAGTGCATCAAGTGAATTTAAATCATCATCAGTATCTATAACAGCAGACTTACTTGATGATCGCACTGCAGACCGAGTAACTCTGGCAGGAGCCTCAACACTGATTACTTCAGCAGCTGGTTCCACACGAGTTGGCTTCTCCACAATCCTCACTT
The DNA here is from genome assembly GCF_012489685.1 of Lotus japonicus. NCBI lineage: Eukaryota > Viridiplantae > Streptophyta > Magnoliopsida > Fabales > Fabaceae > Lotus > Lotus japonicus. The sequence continues at coordinate 14,110,181 of NC_080045.1, forward strand.
GCTTCTTTTTCTTATTTGGTGGAGGAGCATCACCATCATCACCATCAGATGGAGCATCTGGCTTGGTGGGTTCCTCGTGCTTCCTCTTAGGCTTGTCAGCCTTCTTCTTCTTCTTCTGATCGACACCATCAGAAGGATCAGACTCTTCAGGGGATTCCTCCAAGATGATTTTTCTCTGAGTCTTCTTCTTGGGAGGAGAATAAAACTCTGGAGCTGGTGGCAGGTTTCTGAAAAACTCGTGTAAGATCAAGTTTTGATCGAGTAGTACAACTCTATGTTTTGATGATTACAAGTTAACCTTTTGATATGAACAATTGTGGTACTCTAACGTGTTTTTCTGAGTGTGCTATTTACAGGCTCTGACCTCAACTCAATTTCACACAAATCAGAAGCACTGTGTATAAAGAGTAACCCAAGCAACGCTTTCGCATTCACCATGTTCAGTATGAACAGTGGAAAAGCTTCAGAAGTTCTGAAGCTATACAAACTCTGATGTGGACTCAGTCGCTAGAAGCTCTGAAGATCCAGAAGTTCTGATAACCAAGAAACACTGAAGGTTCAGATGTTCTGATGGTGTAGAAGACTCTGAAGATCCAGAAGCTGATTAGTGGAAACTCTGAAGTCCAGAAGCAAGAAACTCTGAAGGCCATGTTCTTCCCTCTGAGTTCAGAATCAGAAGATACAATGGTCAGAGGATCTGTGCTTTCCCTCTGACTATGATCAACCGGCTTCACAAGTTCCAATACGAAGCATTCCTCTGATCAGAAGTCTCCTAGGTTAAAAGGTCAAGTCGCTATCCAAGTACAAAAGCAAGTGTACCTTCCTGACGACCTACCTAACGTTCTCAGCCACAGCAGAAGCTGGATTTTCCAGAACTGCCCTCCAACGGTAGCATTTCCCATGCAACGCTCAACCCTAATCCTTGGAGTATATATAGAGGCTGAAGATTGAAAGAAGCTGCGAAGAGAAGAAGTAACACATACGCGCAAGACATATTCAAAATATTCTAAGCTTTCTTTCATCTGAAATTCATTGAGTTTACTATTAGCTTTTTAGAAGCAAATCTCTTGTAAACATTTCTTTGATAAACAGTTTGTTTAGTTCCTTTAGGAGATCAAGGTTGATCGGATCCTAGAGAAGACTAAGAGAGTGAATCTTAGTGTGAGCTAAGTCAGTGTAATTGTTAGTCACTTGTAGGTTTCAAGTGCAGTTGTAACTCTTACCTGATTAGTGGATTGCCTTCATTCTAAGAAGGAAGAAATCACCTTAACGGGTGGACTGGAGTAGCTTGAGTGATTTATCAAGTGAACCAGGATAAAATCCTTGTGTGCTTCTCTATCTCTTATCTTTAGCACTTAAGTTCTCGAAAGATTTGTCAAAATCTTTAAGGTGGAAGTTTTGTACTGAAAACGTTATTCAAACCCCCCCTTTCTACCGTTTTTCATACCTTCAATTGGTATCAGAGCGCAAGTTCTGATTACCACACCTAACAGTGTTCAGTGATCCGGGCCGGTGTGAAAAACAATGGCTGCCACCACCAGTGAAACTCAAAGAGATGGTTACAATGCAAAGCCTCCTATGTTCGACGGTCAAAGGTTCGAATATTGGAAAGATAGACTGGAAAGTTTCTTTCTGGGTTTCGATGCAGATCTCTGGGATATTATTGTGGATGGCTACGAGCGTCCAGTTGATGCAGATGGCAAGAAGATCCCAAGGTCAGAGATGACTGCAGATCAAAAGAAGCTGTACTCACAACATCACAAAGCAAGAGCAATTCTTCTAAGTGCTATTTCCTATGAAGAGTACCAGAAGATTACAGATCGTGAGTTTGCTAAAGGCATCTTTGAATCTCTGAAGATGTCTCATGAAGGAAACAAGAAAGTCAAAGAATCAAAGGCATTGTCTTTGATCCAAAAGTATGAATCCTTCATCATGGAGCCAAATGAATCCATTGAAGAAATGTTCTCCAGATTTCAATTGCTTGTAGCTGGCATACGACCTCTCAACAAGAGCCACACAACAAAAGATCATGTCATAAGGGTCATCAGGTGTCTTCCTGAAAGTTGGATGCCTTTGGTGACTTCAATAGAGCTCACGAGAGACGTTGAGAATATGAGTTTAGAAGAACTCATCAGCATTTTGAAATGCCATGAGCTGAAGCGCTCAGAGATGCAAGATCTGAGGAAAAAGTCCATAGCCTTGAAATCCAAATCTGAAAAGGCTAAGGTTGAGAAGTCAAAGGCTCTTCAAGCTGAAGAAGAAGAATCTGAAGAAGCATCAGAAGATTCTGATGAAGATGAGCTGACTCTGATCTCCAAGAGACTCAACCGCATCTGGAAGCACAGGCAGAGCAAGTTCAAAGGCTCTGGAAAGGCAAAAGGAAAGTATGAGTCCTCAGGCCAGAAGAAGTCTTCAATCAAGGAAGTCACATGTTTTGAGTGCAAAGAATCTGGGCACTACAAAAGTGATTGTCCAAAGTTGAAGAAAGACAAGAAGCCAAAGAAGCACTTCAAGGCCAAGAAGAGTCTGATGGTGACATTCGATGAATCAGAGTCAGAGGATGTTGACTCTGATGGTGAAGTCCAAGGACTCATGGCCATTGTCAAAGACAAAGGAGCAGAGTCAAAGGAAGCTGTTGACTCTGACTCAGAATCAGAAGGAGATCCTAACTCAGACGATGAAAATGAGGTATTTGCTTCTTTCTCTACCTCTGAACTGAAACATGCTTTGTCTGATATCATGGATAAGTATAACTCTTTATTGTCTAAGCATAAAAAGTTGAAAAAGAACTTATCTGCTGTCTCCAAGACTCCTTCTGAACATGAGAAAATTATTTCTGATTTGAAAAATGAAAATCATGCTTTGGTAAATTCTAACTCTGTGCTTAAGAACCAGATTGCTAAGTTAGAAGAAATTGTTGCCTGTGATGCCTCTGATTGTAGAAATGAATCTAAGTATGAAAAGTCTTTTCAAAGATTCCTAGCTAAAAGCGTGGATAGAAGCTTAATGGCTTCAATGATCTATGGCGTAAGCAGAAATGGAATGCATGGCATTGGCTATTCTAAACCAATTAGAAATGAGCCTTCTGTGTCTAAAGCTAAATCCTTGTATGAATGCTTTGTTCCCTCTGGTACCATATTGCCTGATCCTGTACCTGCTAAAGTTGCTAAACATCCTCTTAAAAAGGGATCTTTCTCTATGACTAAATATCATGCAAATATTCCTTTAAAATATTATGTTGAGACACCCAAGGTGATCAGAACCTCTGGGGTAACTAACAAAAGAGGACCCAGAAAGTGGGTACCTAAGGACAAGATTATCTATGTTGCAGATATCCTTGATAGCTCCACTGAAACACCAATCATGGTATCTGGACAGTGGATGCTCGCGTCACATGACGGGAGAAAAGCGTATGTTCCGAGAGCTGAAACTTAAGCCTGGAGGCGATATTGGCTTCGGAGGAAATGAAAAGGGTAAAATTGTTGGTACTGGTACTATTTGTGTAGATAGTAGCCCATGCATTGATAATGTTTTATTGGTAGACGGCTTAACACATAACTTATTGTCTATAAGTCAATTAGCTGACAAGGGTTATGATGTTATATTCAATCAAAAGTCCTGCCGGGCTGTAAGTCAGATCGATGGCTCTGTTCTATTTAACAGCAAGAGGAAGAACAACATCTATAAGATCAGATTATCTGAGTTGGAGGCTCAGAATGTGAAGTGCCTTCTGTCTGTTAATGAAGAGCAGTGGGTATGGCATAGACGGTTAGGGCATGCCAGTATGAGAAAGATTTCTCAGCTGAGCAAGCTAAACCTTGTCAGGGGCTTACCCAATCTGAAGTTCGCTTCAGACGCTCTTTGTGAAGCATGTCAGAAAGGCAAATTCACAAAAGTCCCTTTCAAGGCAAAGAATGTTGTCTCAACCTCAAGGCCGTTGGAACTTCTGCATATCGACCTTTTTGGACCAGTGAAAACTGAGTCTATAGGTGGCAAGAGATATGGGATGGTTATCGTTGATGACTATAGCCGCTGGACATGGGTAAAGTTTCTAACCCGCAAGGATGAGTCTCATGCTGTGTTCTCTACCTTCATTGCTCAAGTGCAAAACGAGAAGGCTTGTAGGATTGTACGTGTCAGAAGTGACCATGGTGGAGAGTTTGAGAATGACAAGTTTGAGAGTCTGTTTGATTCCTATGGAATTGCGCATGATTTCTCTTGTCCCAGAACTCCTCAACAAAATGGTGTTGTTGAGAGGAAGAACAGAACTCTTCAGGAGATGGCTAGAACCATGCTCCAAGAAACTGGCATGGCTAAGCATTTTTGGGCAGAGGCAGTAAATACAGCATGTTACATTCAGAACAGAATCTCTGTGAGACCAATTCTGAATAAGACTCCTTATGAATTGTGGAAGAACATAAAACCCAACATTTCTTATTTTCATCCTTTTGGCTGTGTTTGTTATGTTCTCAATACTAAGGATAGATTGCATAAATTTGATGCTAAGTCTTCTAAGTGTCTATTACTTGGTTATTCTGATAGATCTAAAGGTTTTAGATTTTATAATACTGATGCTAAGACTATTGAAGAATCTATTCATGTTAGATTTGATGATAAGCTTGACTCTGACCAGTCAAAGCTAGTTGAAAAGTTTGCAGATTTAAGCATTAATGTTTCTGACAAAGGCAAAGCTCCAGAGGAAGTTGAGCCAGAGGAAGATGAACCAGAGGAAGAAGCTGGTCCCTCTAACTCACAAACTCTGAAGAAGAGCAGAATCACTGCAGCTCACCCTAAGGAATTGATTCTAGGCAACAAAGACGAACCAGTCAGAACCAGATCTGCCTTCAGACCTTCTGAAGAGACCTTGCTGAGTCTGAAAGGATTGGTGTCCTTAATTGAACCCAAGTCCATAGATGAAGCTCTTCAGGACAAGGATTGGATTCTGGCCATGGAAGAAGAATTGAATCAATTTTCCAAGAACGATGTTTGGAGCTTAGTGAAGAAGCCTGAGAGTGTCCATGTTATTGGAACGAAATGGGTATTCAGAAACAAGCTGAATGAGAAAGGAGATGTAGTCAGAAATAAGGCAAGGCTAGTTGCTCAAGGCTACAGCCAGCAGGAAGGAATAGACTACACTGAAACATTTGCTCCAGTAGCAAGACTGGAAGCAATCAGACTGTTGATCTCTTTCTCAGTAAATCACAACATAGTTCTACATCAGATGGACGTAAAGAGTGCCTTCCTAAATGGTTATATCTCAGAGGAAGTCTATGTTCATCAACCCCCAGGTTTTGAAGATGAAAAGAAACCAGACCATGTGTTCAAATTGAAGAAATCACTCTACGGTCTGAAGCAAGCTCCCAGAGCATGGTATGAGAGACTTAGCTCATTCCTTCTGGAGAATGAGTTTGTAAGGGGTAAAGTAGATACAACTCTTTTTTGCAAGACTTATAAAGATGATATCTTAATTGTGCAAATTTATGTTGATGATATTATATTTGGTTCTGCTAATCAATCTCTATGCAAAGAATTTTCTGAGATGATGCAGGCTGAATTTGAGATGAGTATGATGGGAGAATTAAAGTACTTTCTGGGAATACAAGTTAATCAAACACCAGAAGGAACATATATCCATCAGAGCAAGTACACTAAAGAACTTCTGAAGAAGTTCAATATGCTAGAATCTACAGTGGCCAAGACTCCAATGCATCCAACATGCATTCTGGAGAAAGAAGATATAAGTGGTAAAGTATGTCAGAAGCTCTATCGTGGCATGATAGGTTCACTTCTATACTTAACTGCATCTAGGCCAGACATACTATTTAGTGTTCATTTATGTGCTCGATTCCAATCAGATCCAAGGGAAACCCACTTAACTGCTGTTAAGAGGATCCTAAGGTATCTGAAAGGCACCACTAACCTTGGCTTGATGTATAAGAAAACATCAGAGTATAAGCTTTCAGGTTATTGTGATGCTGATTATGCTGGAGATAGAACAGAGAGAAAAAGTACTTCCGGAAATTGTCAATTTCTGGGAAGCAATCCAGTCTCATGGGCAAGCAAGAGGCAATCAACCATTGCACTATCAACTGCAGAGGCAGAATATATCTCAGCAGCAATATGCAGCACTCAGATGCTCTGGATGAAACATCAGCTGGAGGATTATCAGATCCTTGAGAGCAATATCCCAATCTATTGTGATAACACTGCTGCAATCTCATTGAGTAAGAATCCTATCCTACATTCAAGGGCAAAGCACATTGAGGTAAAGTATCACTTTATTAGAGATTATGTGCAGAAGGGCGTATTTCTTCTGAAGTTTGTTGATACTGACCATCAATGGGCAGATATCTTTACAAAGCCCTTAGCTGAGGATAGATTTAATTTTATTCTGAAAAATCTAAACATGGACTTTTGTCCAGAGTGAAGATGGATCAGAACCTCTGACTATGATACTTCTTGATCAGAAGTTGTCTAGTCCAGAAGGTAACTCAATCAGAGTGTGTGTACCCACTGGTACTGACTCTGAAGCTGAGACAACAACACGTGTGTCAGTGTTTCTGATGCATAGTTCCTTGTGCCCGTGTGACAGTCTGTTATGATTGCGTGTAGATATGCTTATCTCCTGTGTGTGATTGTGTATTTTACTGTTACTATCTATCTTTAATTTTCAGCCGTTGATCTTAAAGTGCTTTTTGAATCAACAACGGTTATTTGATAAAACCCACTATACACACACGTTCTCTTTCACTTCCGGTTTTCACTCTCGCTCTCTCTGCTTTTCAAAACCGCTTGTTCTCGATTTCTCTCTCGATCTCTCTTCATCTTTCAACCTTCATCTTCTACCTCAAACCTTCAACCTCTTCAAAATGGTAAGACAAACCAGAAGATCTAATGCAGATGCACCTCAGTTCCCTCACATGGTAGTTGGTCTAGCAACGGGTCAAAGGGGCTCTGAGAATCCAACTCAAGATCAAGTTCAAGCTCAAGAACAGAGTGTTCCAATTGCAGAACGGGGTTGTGCCGTTCACTGCGTATTTGCTCCTGAGGAACTTCAAGTCCTGGCAGAATGGAGATTCGACCACGACAATCTGGCTACAAATGGGTATGATCTTCGTCCTGAAGTCCAAGCTCAAGGTTGGGGAAACTGAAGGTATGAAAAACGGTAGAAAGGGGGGGTTTGAATAACGTTTTCAGTACAAAACTTCCACCTTAAGGACTTTAACAAATCTTTCAAGAACTTAAGTGCTAAAGATAAGAGATAGAGAAGCACACAAGGATTTTATCCTGGTTCACTTGATAAATCACTCAAGGTACTCCAGTCCACCCGTTAAGGTGATTTCTTCCTTCTTAGAATGAAGGCAATCCACTAATCAGGTAAGAGTTACAACTGCACTTGAAACCTACAAGTGACTAACAATTACACTAACTTAGCTCACACTAAGATTCACTCTCTTAGTCTTCTCTAGGATCCGATCAACCTTGATCTCCTAAAGGAACTAAACAAACTGTTTATCAAAAAAATGTTTACAAGAGATTTGCTTCTAAAAAGCTAATAGTAAACTCAATGAATTTCAGATGAAAGAAAGCTTAGAATATTTTGAATATGTCTTGCGCGTATGTGTTACTTCTTCTCGCCGCTTCTTTCAATCTTCAGCCTCTATATATACTCCAAGGATTAGGGTTGAGCGTTGCATGGGAAATGCTACCGTTGGAGGGCAGTTCTGGAAAATCCAGCTTCTGCTGTGGCTGAGAACGTTAGGTAGGTCGTCAGGAAGGTACACTTGCTTTTGTACTTGGATAGCGACTTGACCTTTTAACCTAGGAGACTTCTGATCAGAGGAATGCTTCGTATTGGAACTTGTGAAGCCGGTTGATCAGAGTCAGAGGGAAAGCACAGATCCTCTGACCATTGTATCTTCTGATTCTGAACTCAGAGGGAAGAACATGGCCTTCAGAGTTTCTTGCTTCTGGACTTCAGAGTTTCCACTATTCAGCTTCTGGATCTTCAGAGTCTTCTACACCATCAGAACATCTGAACCTTCAGTGTTTCTTGGTTATCAGAACTTCTGGATCTTCAGAGCTTCTAGCGACTGAGTCCACATCAGAGTTTGTATAGCTTCAGAACTTCTGAAGCTTTTCCACTGTTCATACTGAACATGGTGAATGCGAAAGCGTTGCTTGGGTTACCCTTTATACACAGTGCTTCTGATTTGTGTGAGATTGAGTTGAGGTCAGAGCCTGTAAATAGCACACTCAGAAAAACACGTTAGAGTACCACAATTGTTCATATCAAAAGATTAACTTGTAATCATCAAAACATAGAGTTGTACTACTCGATCAAAACTTGATCTTACAATCTCCCCCTTTTTGATGATGACAAAACTAAAATTTTTGATGAACAATTCTTAAACATTAAACTGAATTCACTCAGAGTTTAGAGATATAGAATAAGACTTATCCTGATGTGAATAGTTTATCTTGCTCATTCTGAATTCAAGTCACTGCTTGATTCTGAGCTTAGCTCCCCCTGAATCTAATACTTGATGAAAACGTTAGTAAAGTCTAGATTCTGAGCTAAATAATATAAGAGTTCAGAGTGAAAAACTTATGACATAGATGAAAAACGAATAATCAGAGCGCATAAGTGATCAGAGTCATGGACAAGGTATCAGAGTCTTGGGTATCAGAGTCAACTTAGAATCACTTCAGAAGAAGTGAAATGTATTCCTTGTATTTGCCCAGTGACACATCTATGGTCATGAAGGTGGAACTCTTAAAATCTCCAAAAGAAAAATAAATCACACTAACACATCTTACACATCAAAAACTGGGTTTACTCCCCCTTTTTGTCATAAGCAAAAAGCCTGGGGTGTGAAAAACTTAGCTTGAAGTACAAGGTACTCCCCCTTAGAGAAGGTCTAAGTTTAAAGAAAACGAAAACGATGTAAGAATCAGAGTTAGGCGAAATAAATAAAAGAGTTAATGCAAGGGATGAACGTTTACCACCGGTCAAGTGAGTAAATAGAAGGGTCAGTTACCAAGAACTTAACCTCGAGAAACTGTAGGAGCATTAACTTGCAGAGAGAAAGTGAAGCCTATAAAAAGCGTTGGAGAGAAAGGTAAGCTTCACACCTCGAATAATTTTCAGTGAAAAAGAATGGCATCATACAACGTAGCACTAGAAGAGCTGAGGAAGAAGGCCTTTGAAGAGGACTTGTTCCTGAACATCAGGCATCCAGAGGGTGCAACGACCATCTCGGAGCTAACACGGACACTGCTGGAAGAGGACCTGCGTCCAGAGTTGGAGAGAGACCTGAAGGAATTTCTTGCCTTCGTGGAGGAGGTGCAAGAACTCAGCCGGCTTGAACTCAAGCTGCTGGAAGAGAAAGAGTGTTTGGAAGAGAAGCTCAAGACTTCAGAAGAGATTCTGGAGAGGGATGAGCTAAAGAACAGGCTCAGCAACATCCAGCATGTACTGGAGAGTCTGGAGAAAGATAGGTCAGAGCAGCGCCAGGAGTGCAGAAGAATGAGGAGAGATCCTCCATTCTAGACTTTTTAGGGAAGTAATGTATGATGTAAACGCAAAAAGATTATGAATTAAACGAGTTTAGCAAACATATGGGACACAAGTATATAGATACGCATATATAATCACAAACGAATAAAATAGAATAAGTAAATAAAAAAGAAACAGAGTTTAAATAAAACAACGTTAGATAAAAAGAAAGAAAAAGAAGAGATCCTAAAACTAAGGTTTGGCAGATCGTCGCAGAAGTTCCATCATCATTTGCTTCATCTCAATCAGCATGGATTCATGAGTGTCAAGACGTTGTTCCATGATGTCGAGTCTGGATGAGCTTGGCTGAGTAGAACTGGAAGAAACATTCTGAGCAGCTTGAGGATCTGGAATGGAAGCAGAAGCATCAGGAGTAAACACAACTGGTGCAAGTGCTTGGCATCTAAGAGCTTCAGCCTCAGCTTCAAGTCGCTCTGCCTCAAGTCTGGCTTGTTCAGCTTGAGCTGCTGCTTGACGTGCAGCTTCTTCTGCTTGTTCTTTCTTTCTCTTGGCTTCTTCAATAGCTTCAAGAAGCTTATTTCTCTGTTCTTGTTCATGAAGAGCCACCCTTCTAGCAAACCTTTGCTTGGCAGCCTCAATCCTCTGACTTCCCTCTGCATGCAGGAGCTGCATCATAATTGGAATTTGAGCCACTAGCCAAGTGCTCAGATGGTTCCACTCATCAGCCACACTTTCAGCATTCTCACTGAGGTCAGTCTGACCGTGCACATTGCGGAGCTTCAAGGAGGCTTCATGATAGAAAATATTGATGCACTCAGAGAGAGAGGTGGGTTGAAGGTGAGTATAGGGAATTATGGAGAGGTTGGTTTCAGGAGAGGCTGGGTGATTGCTGCTATGAGCTTCAGAGACACCTTGTGGAGAACCAATGTTAATCATAGGAGCATTTGGTTCAGAGGTTCCAAGGTGGGGGTCTGAAGTTTCAACCAGAGGATGAGGTGATCTAACCGAGGATTGATTAGACACTGAATGTTCGGGTTCAGGTTCTGGTTGAATAGGCTCTTGTTGGTCAGGGACATGGTGAGCTTGTTGAACCAAGGGGTCTGCCTCTTGTAAAGGATTAGCCAAGATAGGTTCATCTGGGTCTACTAGACGTTCAGGTCTAGGGCCAGGATATCTCCTAGGGCTTGGACAAGTTAGGTAATATTCTTCCAAGGCAGACACCTTTTCTTTTCTACCTCCATGAATTTTCTAATGGATTCAGAGTTATTGGAGGGAGAAGAATCAGCAACATTGATTGGGAAGGATACAGGTGTAAAGGCTGTTGAAGAGTCTGTATCCGTAGTTCTAGCAGCAGGACGTTCTGATGCTCTGGGAGCAGAGTGATCAGACGTTCTGGGTTGTGGTTCTGTTTGGTTTGGCTCGGGTTGGTCATGGATGATGGGTTCAGAGGATAATGGGTCGTACGGAATGGTGAGGAGAGAGGTTGGTTCTTCTGACCTAGAAGGTTGGTTCTGAAGCAAATTCCAGAGAGGTGCTTCAGTAGGAGAAGGTTGAAAGAAGGAAGATCTTGGGGAATGTGGTGGAGTGGTGGTTTGTGCGGCTGGCTGGGATTCAGGAATAGGAGTGAGGGGATTGGAGGAGTGTTTGAGCATAGCAGAAATAGGGAGTGCATCAAATAAATTCAAATCATCATCAGAAGCAACTGCAGGCTTACTTGAATGTGCTGATGATCGAGTCACTCTGGCAGGAGGTTCAGTCCTTCTGACCACTTCAGCAGCTGGTTCCACCCGAGTAGGCTTCACCACGATTCTGACCTTCTTCTTCTTCTTCTTTGGAGGACCATCCTCACTATCATCACCATCATCAGGCTTTCTCTTTGTCTTCTTGACCGGAGGGACATCAGATTCCTCAGAAGATTCGTCCAGAACCATCTTCCTCTGAGCTTTCTTCTTGGGAGGAGAAGGAAACTCTGGAGCTGGTGGTAGTCTGCTGACGAAATCATCAAGGTCAATTTCGAAACCTTGAGCCCTGAGATCTTCAACATAGCATCTGATGGCGTCAGGATTGTCCGCTTGTGTCCACAGAGGGTAGTCATTCAGAGGCATTCTTCTTCCTCTGATCTCAGAAGATGTGTCTTCATGAGCAGGAGCAATCTTCTTCTGGACCAAACCCATCTTCTTCAGAGAATTTGCAGTGAAGACATCACTGACAATGGTGCTCAAATCCTCTGTGCAACCAGCATTGATCAAATCTTGCACCAAGTTGCTTTCAATGAGAAAGTCTGAGAGCAGCCTCCCAAAAGGGATATATTTGATTGCAGACTTGATGGAGGCGGTGGTGCGAGACTTCCGGATGCATTCCTTCAAGTAGGAAAACAGGAAGTAGGGAAGGCAGATCTTCTCCTGATTTTGGATGAAGAACAACATCGCCTTCTGGTTGAAGTTGATGTAGTCTGGGGAACTGCCCTTCGGTCTCTGGTTTATGCAGTTGAGCAGGATCTTGTGCCAGATCCTGAGTTTGGGGTGAAGATCCATCACCTTGTAACTCATCTTGCCCGGTTTGAAGGTGGTGTACAGAGCCTGGTTGACTGTGTCCTTGGTGCTGGGTTTCAGCTTCGATTCCGTCAGTTGGAACCGATACCCATAAGCAGTTTCTGCACCTAGCAGATTCACGAATGACTTCTCAGTGATGATGATCTTCCTTCCAAGAATGTGAGAGACCACCTGAGTATCATCACAGTCGGCGTGCTTCCAGAATTCCTTTACCAGTTTCTCATACACCGGTCCTCGAAGTCGGTTGAAGTAATTTCCCCAACCTTGAGCTTGGACTTCAGGACGAAGATCAAACCCATTTGCAGCCAAGTTGTCGAGGTTGAATCTCCATTCTGCCAGGACTTGGAGTTCCTCAGGAGGATAAACACAGTGAACGGCAAAGCCCCGTTCTGCAATTGGAACACTCTGTTCTTGAGCTTGAACTTGTTCTTGAGTTGGATTCTCAGAGCCCCTTTGACCCGTTGCTAGACCAACTACCATGTGAGGGAACTGAGGTGCATCTGCAGTAGATCTTCTGGTTTGTCTCACCATTTTGAAGAGGTTGAAGGTTTGAGGTAGAAGATGAAGGTTGAAAGATGAAGAGAGATCGAGAGAGAAATTGAGAACAAGGCGGTTTTGAAAAGCACAGAGAGCGAGAGAGAAAACCGGAAGTGAAAGAGAACGTGTGTGTATAGTGGGTTTTATCAAATAACCGTTGTTGATTCAAAAAGCACTTTAAGATCAACGGTTGAAAATTAAAGATAGATAGTAACAGTAAAATACACAATCACACACAGGAGATAAGCATATCTACACGCAATCATAACAGACTGTCACACGGGCACAAGGAACTATGCATCAGAAATTCTGACGCACGTGTTGTTGTCTCAGCTTCAGAGTCAGTACCAGTGGGCACACACACTCTGATTGAGTTACCTTCTGGACTAGACATCTTCTGATCAAGAAGTATCATAGTCAGAGGTTCTGATCCATCTTCACTCTGGACAAAAGTCCATGTTTAGATTTTTCAGAATAAAATTAAATCTATCCTCTGCTAAGGGCTTTGTAAAGATATCTGCCCATTGATGGTCAGTATCAACAAACTTCAGAAGAAGTACGCCCTTCTGTACATAATCTCTAATAAAGTGATACTTTACCTCAATGTGCTTTGCCCTTGAATGTAGGATAGGATTCTTACTCAATGAGATTGCAGCAGTGTTATCACAATAGATTGGGATATTGCTCTCAAGGATCTGATAATCCTCCAGCTGATGTTTCATCCAGAGCATCTGAGTGCTGCATATTGCTGCTGAGATATATTCTGCCTCTGCAGTTGATAGTGCAATGGTTGATTGCCTCTTGCTTGCCCATGAGACTAGATTGCTTCCCAGAAATTGACAATTTCCGGAAGTACTTTTTCTCTCTGTTCTATCTCCAGCATAATCAGCATCACAATAACCTGAAAGCTTATACTCTGATGTTTTCTTATACATCAAGCCAAGGTTAGTGGTGCCTTTCAGATACCTTAGGATCCTCTTAACAGCAGTTAAGTGGGTTTCCCTTGGATCTGATTGGAATCGAGCACATAAATGAACACTAAATAATATGTCTGGCCTAGATGCAGTTAAGTATAGAAGTGAACCTATCATGCCACGATAGAGCTTCTGACATACTTTACCACTTTTATCTTCTTTCTCCAGAATGCATGTAGGATGCATTGGAGTCTTGGCCACTGTAGATTCCAGCATATTGAACTTCTTCAGAAGTTCTTTAGTGTACTTGCTCTGATGGATATATGTTCCTTCTGGTGTTTGATCAACTTGTATTCCCAGAAAGTACTTTAATTCTCCCATCATACTCATCTCAAATTCAGCCTGCATCATCTCAGAAAATTCTTTGCATAGAGATTGATTAGCAGAACCAAATATAATATCATCAACATAAATTTGCACAATTAGGATATCATCTTTATAAGTCTTGCAAAAAAGAGTTGTATCTACTTTACCCCTTACAAACTTATTCTCCAGAAGGAATGAGCTAAGTCTCTCATACCATGCTCTGGGAGCTTGCTTCAGACCGTAGAGTGATTTCTTCAATTTGAACACATGGTCTGGTTTCTTTTCATCTTCAAAACCTGGGGGTTGATGAACATAGACTTCCTCTGAGATATAACCATTTAGGAAGGCACTCTTTACGTCCATCTGATGTAGAACTATGTTGTGATTTACTGAGAAAGAGATCAACAGTCTGATTGCTTCCAGTCTTGCTACTGGAGCAAATGTTTCAGTGTAGTCTATTCCTTCCTGCTGGCTGTAGCCTTGAGCAACTAGCCTTGCCTTATTTCTGACTACATCTCCTTTCTCATTCAGCTTGTTTCTGAATACCCATTTCGTTCCAATAACATGGACACTCTCAGGCTTCTTCACTAAGCTCCAAACATCGTTCTTGGAAAATTGATTCAATTCTTCTTCCATGGCCAGAATCCAATCCTTGTCCTGAAGAGCTTCATCTATGGACTTGGGTTCAATTAAGGACACCAATCCTTTCAGACTCAGCAAGGTCTCTTCAGAGGGTCTGAAGGCAGATCTGGTTCTGACTGGTTCGTCTTTGTTGCCTAGAATCAATTCCTTAGGGTGAGCTGCAGTGATTCTGCTCTTCTTCAGAGTTTGTGAGTTAGAGGGACCAGCTTCTTCCTCTGGTTCATCTTCCTCTGGCTCAACTTCCTCTGGAGCTTTGCCTTTGTCAGAAACATTAATGCTTAAATCTGCAAACTTTTCAACTAGCTTTGACTGGTCAGAGTCAAGCTTATCATCAAATCTAACATGAATAGATTCTTCAATAGTCTTAGCATCAGTATTATAAAATCTAAAACCTTTAGATCTATCAGAATAACCAAGTAATAGACACTTAGAAGACTTAGCATCAAATTTATGCAATCTATCCTTAGTATTGAGAACATAACAAACACAGCCAAAAGGATGAAAATAAGAAATGTTGGGTTTTATGTTCTTCCACAATTCATAAGGAGTCTTATTCAGAATTGGTCTCACAGAGATTCTGTTCTGAATGTAACATGCTGTATTTACTGCCTCTGCCCAAAAATGCTTAGCCATGCCAGTTTCTTGGAGCATGGTTCTAGCCATCTCCTGAAGAGTTCTGTTCTTCCTCTCAACAACACCATTTTGTAAGATCAAGATTTGGTCATGTGGTACAACTCTATGTTTTGATGATAACAAGTATTTATTTGTGGATGAACAACTATGATACTCTAATGTTTGTCTTGAGTGTTTTGACAAACAGGTTCTGATTCTGACACCAGAAGATATATTCGTCAGAAGGATCTGAGGATCAGAGGATCTGAAGATCAGAGGATCAGAAGATCAGAGGATCTGAAGATCAGAGGATCAGAAGATCAGAGGATCAGAAGATCTGAGGATCAGAAGATCTGAAGACCAGAAGCTCTGAGGGACCAGAGGCTCTGAAGGTTCAGAAGCTCTGAAGGTCCAGAAGCAGAAGTTACGAAGGTCAGAGGATCCAAGCATCCCTCTGACTCTGATCACCAAGCTTCACAAGTTCCAACACGAAGCATAACTCTGATCAGAGGTCAATGGTTAAAGGCAAAGGTCTCTATCGAGAAGTACAAGAGCAGTGTACTATTCTGAAAAGCCTACCTACCAAGGTTCAGCCACAGCAGGTTCTGGAAGTTCCAGAAATGCCCTCCAACGGTCATATTCTCTCAACAGAAATATCCTTTGCACCTTGGACTATAAAAGGCTGAAGAAAAGAAGAAAGACTAAGTGAGCAAGAAGAGCGAGAGAAAACAAAGAGCTGCAATACAAGAAAAGATTCAAGCCTCTACTTTCTTCATCTATTCTTATTTGGTTTACACTCAGCTTATTTAGAAGCAAACCTTTGTAAACACCAACCTCAAACAGTTGTTTGATTTTCCTTAAGGGACCGGGTAGGTCAGTATCCTTAAGAAGACTAAGAGAGTGAATCTTAGTGGTGATTCCTTTAGGAGATCAAGGTTGATCGGATCCTAGAGAAGACTAAGAGAGTGAATCTTAGTGATAGCTAAGTCAGTGTATTGTTAGTCACTTGTAGGTTTCAAGTGCAGTTGTAACAATTATCTGATTAGTGGATTGCCTTCATTCTAAGAAGGAAGAAATCACCTTAACGGGTGGACTGGATTAGCTTGAGGGATTTATCAAGTGAACCAGGATAAAATACTTGTGTTCTTTTCTCTTCTCTCTATCTTTATCCGTTGCACCATCTATCTTAGAGAAACCGAAAAGATTTACTTTAAATCTTAAGGGGAAAGTTTTTATATTAAAAACGCTATTCAACCCCCCCCTTCTAGTCGTTTTTCACACCTTCAATTGGTATCAGAGCGCAAGTTCTGATTACCACACTTAACAGTGTTCAGTAGATCCGGGCCAGTGTGAAAAACTCATGGATTCCACCACTACTACAAGCAAATATCAATACAGTGCAAGACCACCTATCTTTGATGGTCAGAGATTTGATTTCTGGAAAGACAGAATCAAAAGCTTCTTTCTTGGCTTTGATCCTGATCTTTGGGATTTTGTTGTTGATGGCTACACCCCTCCTGTCGATGAACATGGTGTAAAGATCCCAAGGAAGAAGATGAGTGAAGATCAAAAGAAGGAATTCAGAGATCATCACAGATCAAGATCTATTCTGCAAAGTGCCATTTCATATGAAGAATATGAGAAAATTACTGATCGTGATTCCGCCAAGGGCATCTTTGAATCCTTGCAGATGTCTCATGAAGGAAACAAGAAAGTGAAAGAGACAAAAGCGTTGTCTCTAATCAAGCAGTATGAATCCTTCCAAATGGAACCTGACGAATCCATTGAGGATATGTTTTCCAGATTTCAGTTGCTCGTAGCTGGAATAAGACCCCTCAGCAACAGCTACACCACTGCGGATCATGTCATGAGGATCCTTAGAGGTCTTCCTGAAAGCTGGATGCCTTTGATAACTTCCTTGGAGCTAACTAGAGATGTTGAGCAGATGAGTTTGGAAGAACTCATAAGCATACTGAAGTGTCATGAATTAAAGCGTGCTGAACATCAAGATCACAAGAAGAAGTCTATTGCCTTGAAATCCAAATCTGAAAAGGCTAAGACTCTCCAAGCTGGAACAGAAGAATCCGAAGAAGCATCAGAAGATTC
This sequence comes from Lotus japonicus, assembly GCF_012489685.1. Classification (NCBI taxonomy): domain Eukaryota; kingdom Viridiplantae; phylum Streptophyta; class Magnoliopsida; order Fabales; family Fabaceae; genus Lotus; species Lotus japonicus. The sequence goes on from NC_080045.1 coordinate 14,127,430, forward strand.
TGATGAAGATGAGCTGACTCTGATATCCAGAAAGTTCAACTGCATCTGGAAGCACAGGCAGAGCAAATACAAAGGTTCATCAAAGGACGAAAAGTCAAAGAAGCATTTCAAACCAAAGAAAAGTCTGATGGTGACTTTTGATGAATCAGAATCAGAGGATGTTGACTCTGATGGTAAAGTCCAAGGACTCATGGCTATTGTCAAAGACAAAGGAGCAGAGTCAAAGGAAGCTGTTGACTCTGACTCAGAATCAGAAGGAGATCCAGACTCTGACGATGAAAATGAGGTATTTGATTCTTTCTCAACTTCTGAACTTAAAGATGCTTTGTCTGAAATTATGGATAAATATAACTCTCTCTTGACTAAGCATAAAAGGTTGAAAAAGAATTTCTCTGCTGCCTCTGAAACTTCTTCTGAACATGAGAAAATCATATCTGATTTGAAAAATGATAACCATGCTTTAGTTAATTCTAACTCTGTGCTTAAGAATCAAATTGCTAAGTTAGAAGAAGTTATTGCCTGCGATGCCTCTGATAGTAAGCATGAATCTAAGTATGAAAAATCTTTTCAAAGATTCCTAGCTAAAAGCGTAGATAGAAGCTTAATGGCTTCTATGATCTATGGCGTAAGCAGAAATGGAATGCATGGCATTGGCTATTCTAAACCAATTAGAAATGAGCCCTCTGTGCCTAAAGCTAAATCTTTGTATGAATGCTTTGTTCCCTCTAGTACCATATTGCCTGACCCTGTACCTGCTGAAGCTGCTAAACCTCCTCTTATAAAGGGATCTTTCTCCATGTCTAAATATCATGCAAAAATTCCTGTATATTATCCTGTTGAAAGACCCAAAGTTGTCAGAACTTCTGGGCTAACTAACAAGAAAGGACCCAGAAAGTGGGTACCTAGGGATAAGATTATATATGTTGCAGATATCTTCAGTAGGTCCATCGAAACTCCAACCATGGAACTTGGACAGTGGATGCAAGCAACACATGACGGGAGAAAGGCATATGTCCCAAGATCCAATACTTGAACCTGAAGGTGAAGTTGATCTTGGAGGCATCAGTAGAGTAAGATTTGGTCAAGTCAAAGCTAGCTGAAAAAGCTTGTAGAGATGAGCATGACTGTTTCAGAAAGAAACAAAGACTCAGAACTTGACGAACCAGAAGCAACAACATCAGAAGATGCTACTACAACTTCTGACTTGCGTCATCAGAAGAAGAGTAGTTTAATAGCTTCTCATTCTGAAGTATCTGAAGATGGAATTTTTTTCCAGAACGGAGATGTCACCAGAACCACACTTCTGCTCTCATCAGAAGATATGCTAATCAGAAGCCAAGTATCCCTTGGTATTCCTTCTGAGGGGGAGTATTTCGTCTTATGCTCTTACTATTTTTCTTCCACCTTCATTCTTTTTGCTTATGACAAAAAGGGGGAGAACTTATAGTATCTTGACAACTCCTATATTATTTAGCTCAGAATCTAGATATTACTAACATTGATATTAAGTATTAGATTCAGGGGGAGCTTAGCTCAGAATCAAGCACGAGTCTTGGATTCAGAAGGAGCAAGATAAACTATACACATCAGGATAAGTTTAACTCTGATACCTTATACTCTGAGTGTATTCAGTTTATTTGTTTAGAGTTGTTCATCAAAATACATGGTTTTGTCATCATCAAAAAGGGGGAGATTGTAAGATCAAGATTTGGTCATGTGGTACAACTCTATGTTTTGATGATAACAAGTATTTATTTGTGGATGAACAACTATGATACTCTAATGTTTGTCTTGAGTGTTTTGACAAACAGGTTCTGATTCTGACACCAGAAGATATATTCGTCAGAAGGATCTGAGGATCAGAGGATCTGAAGATCAGAGGATCAGAAGATCAGAGGATCTGAAGATCAGAGGATCAGAAGATCAGAGGATCAGAAGATCTGAGGATCAGAAGATCTGAAGACCAGAAGCTCTGAGGGACCAGAGGCTCTGAAGGTTCAGAAGCTCTGAAGGTCCAGAAGCAGAAGTTACGAAGGTCAGAGGATCCAAGCATCCCTCTGACTCTGATCACCAAGCTTCACAAGTTCCAACACGAAGCATAACTCTGATCAGAGGTCAATGGTTAAAGGCAAAGGTCTCTATCGAGAAGTACAAGAGCAGTGTACTATTCTGAAAAGCCTACCTACCAAGGTTCAGCCACAGCAGGTTCTGGAAGTTCCAGAAATGCCCTCCAACGGTCATATTCTCTCAACAGAAATATCCTTTGCACCTTGGACTATAAAAGGCTGAAGAAAAGAAGAAAGACTAAGTGAGCAAGAAGAGCGAGAGAAAACAAAGAGCTGCAATACAAGAAAAGATTCAAGCCTCTACTTTCTTCATCTATTCTTATTTGGTTTACACTCAGCTTATTTAGAAGCAAACCTTTGTAAACACCAACCTCAAACAGTTGTTTGATTTTCCTTAAGGGACCGGGTAGGTCAGTATCCTTAAGAAGACTAAGAGAGTGAATCTTAGTGGTGATTCCTTTAGGAGATCAAGGTTGATCGGATCCTAGAGAAGACTAAGAGAGTGAATCTTAGTGATAGCTAAGTCAGTGTATTGTTAGTCACTTGTAGGTTTCAAGTGCAGTTGTAACAATTATCTGATTAGTGGATTGCCTTCATTCTAAGAAGGAAGAAATCACCTTAACGGGTGGACTGGATTAGCTTGAGGGATTTATCAAGTGAACCAGGATAAAATACTTGTGTTCTTTTCTCTTCTCTCTATCTTTATCCGTTGCACCATCTATCTTAGAGAAACCGAAAAGATTTACTTTAAATCTTAAGGGGAAAGTTTTTATATTAAAAACGCTATTCAACCCCCCCCTTCTAGTCGTTTTTCACACCTTCACATTTTGTTGAGGAGTTCTGGGACAAGAGAAATCATGTGCAATTCCATAGGAATCAAACAGACTCTCAAACTTGTCATTCTCAAACTCTCCACCATGGTCACTTCTGACACGCACAATCCTACAAGCCTTCTCGTTTTGCACTTGAGCAATGAAGGTAGAGAACACAGCATGAGACTCATCCTTGCGGGTTAGAAACTTTACCCATGTCCAGCGGCTATAGTCATCAACGATAACCATCCCATATCTCTTGCCACCTATAGACTCAGTTTTCACTGGTCCAAAAAGGTCGATATGCAGAAGTTCCAACGGCCTTGAGGTTGAGACAACATTCTTTGCCTTGAAAGGGACTTTTGTGAATTTGCCTTTCTGACATGCTTCACAAAGAGCGTCTGAAGCGAACTTCAGATTGGGTAAGCCCCTGACAAGGTTTAGCTTGCTCAGCTGAGAAATCTTTCTCATACTGGCATGCCCTAACCGTCTATGCCATACCCACTGCTCTTTATTATCAGACAGAAGGCACTTCACATTCTGAGCCTCCAACTCAGATAATCTGATCTTATAGATGTTGTTCTTCCTCTTGCTGTTAAATAGAACAGAGCCATCGATCTGACTTACAGCCCGGCAGGACTTTTGATTGAATATAACATCATAACCCTTGTCAGCTAATTGACTTATAGACAATAAGTTATGTGTTAAGCCGTCTACCAATAAAACATTATCAATGCATGGGCTACTATCTACACAAATAGTACCAGTACCAACAATTTTACCCTTTTCATTTCCTCCGAAGCCAACTTCGCCTCCAGGCTTAAGTTTCAGCTCTCGGAACATACGCTTTTCTCCCGTCATGTGACGCGAGCATCCACTGTCCAGATACCATGATTGGTGTTTCAGTGGAGCTATCAAGGATATCTGCAACATAGATAATCTTGTCCTTAGGTACCCACTTTCTGGGTCCTCTTTTGTTAGTTACCCCAGAGGTTCTGATCACCTTGGGTGTCTCAACATAATATTTTAAAGGAGTATTTGCATGATATTTAGTCATAGAGAAAGATCCCTTTTTAAGAGGATGTTTAGAACCTTTAGCAGGTACAGGATCAGGCAATATGATACCAGAGGGAACAAAGCATTCATACAAGGATTTAGCTTTAGACACAGAAGGCTCATTTCTAATTGGTTTAGAATAGCCAATGCCATGCATTCCATTTCTGCTTACGCCATAGATCATTGAAGCCATTAAGCTTCTATCCACGCTTTTAGCTAGGAATCTTTGAAAAGACTTTTCATACTTAGATTCATTCCTACAATCAGAGGCATCACAGGCAACAATTTCTTCTAACTTAGCAATCTGGTTCTTAAGCACAGAGTTAGAATTTACCAAAGCATGATTTTCATTTTTCAAATCAGAAATAATTTTCTCATGTTCAGAAGGAGTCTTGGAGACAGCAGATAAGTTCTTTTTCAACTTTTTATGCTTAGACAATAAAGAGTTATACTTATCCATGATATCAGACAAAGCATGTTTCAGTTCAGAGGTAGAGAAAGAAGCAAATACCTCATTTTCATCGTCTGAGTTAGGATCTCCTTCTGATTCTGAGTCAGAGTCAACAGCTTCCTTTGACTCAGCTCCTTTGTCTTTGACAATGGCCATGAGTCCTTGGACTTCACCATCAGAGTCAACATCCTCTGACTCTGATTCATCGAATGTCACCATCAGACTCTTCTTGGCCTTGAAGTGCTTCTTTGGCTTCTTGTCTTTCTTCAACTTTGGACAATCACTTTTGTAGTGCCCAGATTCTTTGCACTCAAAACATGTGACTTCCTTGATTGAAGACTTCTTCTGGCCTGAGGACTCATACTTTCCTTTTGCCTTTCCAGAGCCTTTGAACTTGCTCTGCCTGTGCTTCCAGATGCGGTTGAGTCTCTTGGAGATCAGAGTCAGCTCATCTTCATCAGAATCTTCTGATGCTTCTTCAGATTCTTCTTCTTCAGCTTGAAGAGCCTTTGACTTCTCAACCTTAGCCTTTTCAGATTTGGATTTCAAGGCTATGGACTTTTTCCTCAGATCTTGCATCTCTGAGCGCTTCAGCTCATGGCATTTCAAAATGCTGATGAGTTCTTCTAAACTCATATTCTCAACGTCTCTCGTGAGCTCTATTGAAGTCACCAAAGGCATCCAACTTTCAGGAAGACACCTGATGACTCTTATGACATGATCTTTTGTTGTGTAGCTCTTGTTGAGAGGTCGTATGCCAGCTACAAGCAATTGAAATCTGGAGAACATTTCTTCATTGGATTCATTTGGCTCCATGATGAAGGATTCATACTTTTGGATCAAAGACAATGCCTTTGATTCTTTGACCTTCTTGTTTCCTTCATGAGACATCTTCAGAGATTCAAAAATGCCTTTAGCAAACTCACGATCTGTAATCTTCTGGTACTCTTCATAGGAAATAGCACTTAGAAGAATTGCTCTTGCTTTGTGATGTTGTGAGTACAGCTTCTTTTGATCTGCAGTCATCTCTGACCTTGGGATCTTCTTGCCATCTGCATCAACTGGACGCTCGTAGCCATCCACAATAATATCCCAGAGATCTGCATCGAAACCCAGAAAGAAACTTTCCAGTCTATCTTTCCAATATTCGAACCTTTGACCGTCGAACATAGGAGGCTTTGCATTGTAACCATCTCTTTGAGTTTCACTGGTGGTGGCAGCCATTGTTTTTCACACCGGCCCGGATCACTGAACACTGTTAGGTGTGGTAATCAGAACTTGCGCTGTGATACCAATTGAAGGTATGAAAAACGGTAGAAAGGGGGGGTTTGAATAACGTTTTCAGTACAAAACTTCCACCTTAAGGACTTTAACAAATCTTTCAAGAACTTAAGTGCTAAAGATAAGAGATAGAGAAGCACACAAGGATTTTATCCTGGTTCACTTGATAAATCACTCAAGCTACTCCAGTCCACCCGTTAAGGTGATTTCTTCCTTCTTAGAATGAAGGCAATCCACTAATCAGGTAAGAGTTACAACTGCACTTGAAACCTACAAGTGACTAACAATTACACTGACTTAGCTCACACTAAGATTCACTCTCTTAGTCTTCTCTAGGATCCGATCAACCTTGATCTCCTAAAGGAACTAAACAAACTGTTTATCAAAAAAATGTTTACAAGAGATTTGCTTCTAAAAAGCTAATAGTAAACTCAATGAATTTCAGATGAAAGAAAGCTTAGAATATTTTGAATATGTCTTGCGCGTATGTGTTACTTCTTCTCGCCGCTTCTTTCAATCTTCAGCCTCTATATATACTCCAAGGATTAGGGTTGAGCGTTGCATGGGAAATGCTACCGTTGGAGGGCAGTTCTGGAAAATCCAGCTTCTGCTGTGGCTGAGAACGTTAGGTAGGTCGTCAGGAAGGTACACTTGCTTTTGTACTTGGATAGCGACTTGACCTTTTAACCTAGGAGACTTCTGATCAGAGGAATGCTTCGTATTGGAACTTGTGAAGCCGGTTGATCAGAGTCAGAGGGAAAGCACAGATCCTCTGACCATTGTATCTTCTGATTCTGAACTCAGAGGGAAGAACATGGCCTTCAGAGTTTCTTGCTTCTGGACTTCAGAGTTTCCACTATTCAGCTTCTGGATCTTCAGAGTCTTCTACACCATCAGAACATCTGAACCTTCAGTGTTTCTTGGTTATCAGAACTTCTGGATCTTTAGAGCTTCTAGCGACTGAGTCCACATCAGAGTTTGTATAGCTTCAGAACTTCTGAAGCTTTTCCACTGTTCATACTGAACATGGTGAATGCGAAAGCGTTGCTTGGGTTACCCTTTATACACAGTGCTTCTGATTTGTGTGAGATTGAGTTGAGGTCAGAGCCTGTAAATAGCACACTCAGAAAAACACGTTAGAGTACCACAATTGTTCATATCAAAAGATTAACTTGTAATCATCAAAACATAGAGTTGTACTACTCGATCAAAACTTGATCTTACAGAAACTACTTCAATTGACTTCGAGGACCGGTGTATGATAGATTGGTAAAGGAATTCTGGAAGCACGCCGACTGCGATGATACTCAGGTGGTCTCTCACATTCTTGGAAGGAAGATCATCATCACTGAGAAGTCATTCGTGAATCTGCTAGGTGCAGAAACTGCTTATGGGTATCGGTTCCAACTGACGGAATCGAAGCTGAAACCCAGCACCAAGGACACAGTCAACCAGGCTCTGTACACCACCTTCAAACCGGGCAAGACGAGTTACAAGGTGATGGATCTTCATCCCAAACTAAGGATCTGGCACAAGATCCTGCTTCACTGCATAAACCAGAGACCGAAGGGCAGTTCTCCAGACTACATTAACTTCAACCAGAAGGTGATGTTGTTCTTCATCCAAGATCAGAAGAAGATCTGCCTTCCCTACTTCCTGTTCTCCTACTTGAAGGAATGCATCCGGAAGTCTCGCACCACCGCCTCCATCAAGTCTGCAATTAAATATATCCCTTTTGGGAGGCTGCTCTCAGACTTTCTCATTGAAAGCAACTTGGTGCAAGATTTGATCAATGCTGGATGTGTAGAGGATCTAAGCACAATTGTCAGTGATGTCTTCACTGCAAACTCCCTGAAGAAGATGGGTTTGGTCCAGAAGAAGATTGCTCCTGCTCATGAAGACACATCTTCTGAAATCAGAGGAAGAAGAATGTCTCTGAATGACTACCCTCTGTGGACACAGGCAGACCATCCTGACGCCATCAGATGCTATGTTGAAGACCTCAGGGCTCAAGGATTCGAAATTGACCTTGATGATTTCGTCAGCAGACTACCGCCAGCTCAAGAGTTTCCTTCTCCTCCCAAGAAGAAAGCTCAGAGGAAGATGGTTCTGGAAGAATCTTCTGAGGAATCTGATGTCCCTCTGGTCAAGAAGACAAAGAGAAAGCCTGATGATGGTGATGATAGTGACAATGAGGATGGTCCTCCAAAGAAGAAGAAGAAGAAGGTCAGAATCGTGGTGAAGCCTACTCGGGTGGAACCAGCTGCTGAAGTGGTCAGAAGGACTGAACCTCCTGCCAGAGTGACTAGATCATCAGCACATCCAAGTAAGCCTACACTTGCTTCTGATGATGATTTGAATTTATTTGATGCACTCCCTATTTCTGCTATGCTCAAACACTCCTCCAATCCCCTCACTCCTATTCCTGAATCCCAGCCAGCCGCACAAACCACCACTCCACCACATTCCCCAAGATCTTCCTTCTTTCAACCTTCCCCTACTGAAGCACCTCTCTGGAATTTGCTTCAGAATCAACCCTCTAGGTCAGAAGATCCAACCTCTCTCATTACCATTCCGTACGACCCATTATCCTCTGAACCCATCATCCATGAACAACCCGAGCCAAACCAAACAGAACCACAACCCAGAACGTCTGATCACTCTGCTCCCAGAGCATCAGCACGTCCTGCTGCTAGAACCACGGATACAGACTCTTCAACAGCCTTTACACCTGTATCCTTCCCAACCAATGTTGCTGATTCTTCTCCCTCCAATAACTCTGAATCCATTCGAAAATTCATGGAGGTTAGAAAAGAAAAGGTGTCTACCTTGGAAGAATATTACCTAACTTGTCCAAGTCCTAGGAGATATCCTGGCCCTAGACCTGAATGTCTAGTAGACCCAGATGAACCTATCTTTGCTAATCCTTTACAAGAGGCAGACCCCTTGGTTCAACAAGCTCACCATGTCCCTGACCAACAAGAGCCTATTCAACCAGAACCTGAACCCGAACATTCAGTGTCTAACCAATCCTCGGTTAGATCACCTCATCCTCTGGTTGAACCTTCAGACCCCCACCTTGGAACCTCTGAACCCAATGCTCCCATGATTAACATTGGTTCTCCACAAGGTGTCTCTGAAGCTCATAGCAGCAATCACCCATCCTCTCCTGAAACCAACCTCTCCATAATTCCCTATACTCACCTTCAACCCACATCTCTCTCTGAGTGCATCAATATTTTCTATCATGAAGCCTCCTTGAGGCTCCGCAATGTGCACGGTCAGACTGACCTTAGTGAGAATGCTGAAAGTGTGGCTGATGAGTGGAACAATCTGAGCACTTGGCTAGTGGCTCAAGTTCCAATTATGATGCAGCTCCTGCATGCAGAGGGCAGTCAGAGGATTGAGGCTGCAAAGCAAAGGTTTGCTAGAAGGGTGGCTCTTCATGAACTAGAACAGAGAAATAAGCTTCTTGAAGCTATTGAAGAAGCCAAGAGAAAGAAAGAACAAGCAGAAGAAGCTGCACGTCAAGCAGCAGCTCAAGCTGAACAAGCCAGACTTGAGGCAGAGCGACTTGAAGCTGAGGCTGAAGCTCTTAGATGCCAAGCACTTGCACCAGTTGTGTTTACTCCTGCTGCTTCTGCTTCCATTCCAGATCCTCAAGCTGCTCAGAATGTTCCTTCCAGTTCTACTCAGCCAAGCTCATCCAGACTCGACATCATGGAACAACGTCTTGACACTCATGAATCCATGCTGATTGAGATGAAGCACATGATGATGGAACTTCTGCGACGCACTGACAAACCTTAGTTTTAGGATCTCTTCTTTTTCTTTCTTTTTATCTAACGTTGTTTTATTTAAACTCTGTTTCTTTTTTATTTACTTATTCTATTTTATTCGTTTGTGATTATATATGCATATCTATATACTTGTGTCACATATGTTTGCTAAACTCGTTTTATTCATAATCTTTTTGTGTTTACATCATACATTACTTCCCTAAAAAGTCTAGAATGGAGGATCTCTCCTCATTCTTCTGCACTCCTGGCGCTGCTCTGACCTATCTTTCTCCAGACGCTCCAGTACATGCTGGATGTTGTTGAGCCTGACCTTTAGCTCATCCCTCTCCAGAATCTCTTCTGAAGTCCTGAGCTTCTCTTCCAAACTCTCTTTTTCTTCCAGCAGCTTGAGTTCAAGCCGGCTGAGTTCTTGCACCTCCTCCACGAAGGCAAGAAATTCCTTCAGGTCTCTCTCCAACTCTGGACGCAGGTCCTCTTCCAGCAGTGTCCGTGTTAGCTCCGAGATGGTCGTTGTACCCTCTGGATGCCTGATGTTCAGGAACAAGTCCTCTTCAAAGGCCTTCTTCCTCAGCTCTTCTAGTGCTACGTTGTATGATGCCATTTTTTTACTGAAAATTATTCGAGGTGTGAAGCTTACCTTTCTCTCCAACGCTTTATATAGGCTTCACTTTCTCTCTGCAAGTTAATGCTCCTACAGTTTCTCGAGGTTAAGCTCTTGGTAACTGACCCTTCTATTTACTCACTTGACCGGTGGTAAACGTTCATCCCTTGCATTAACTCTTTTATTTATTTCGCCTAACTCTGATTCTTGCATCGTTTTCACTTTCATTTAAACTTAGACCTTCTCTAAGGGGGAGTACCTTGTACTTCAAGCTAAGTTTTTCACACCCCAAGCTTTTTGCTTATGACAAAAAGGGGGAGTACACCCAGTTTTTGATGTGTAAGATGTGTTAGTGTGATTTATTTTTCTTTTGGAGATTTTAAGAGTTCCACCTTCATGACCATAGATGTGTCACTGGGCAAATACAAGGAATACATTTCACTTCTTCTGAAGTGATTTTAGGAGGCTTTGCGTTGTATCCATCTTTCTGTGTTTCACTGGTGGTAGCCATTGTTTTTCACACCGGCCCAGATCACTGAACACTGTTAGGTGTGGTAATCAGAACTTGCGCTCTGATACCAATTGAAGGTATGAAAACGGTAGAAAGGGGGGGGGGTTTGAATAACGTTTTCAAGTAAAATCTTCCACCTTAAAGATTCTAGCAAATCTTTCGAGAACTTAAGTGCTAAAGATAAGAGATAGAAAAGCACACAAGGATTTTTATCCTGGTTCACTTGATAAATCCCTCAAGCTAATCCAGTCCACCCGTCAAGGTGATTTCTTCCTTCTTAGAATGAAGGCAATCCACTAATCAGGTAAAGTGTTACAACTGCACTTGAAACCTACAAGTGACTAACAATTACACTGACTTAGCTCACACTAAGATTCACTCTCTTAGTCTTCTCTAGGATCCGATCAACCTTGATCTCCTAAAGGAACTAAACAAACTGTTTATCAAAGAATGTTTACAAGAGATTTGCTTCTGAAAAGCTAATAGTAAACACAATGAATTTCAGATGAAAGAATGTTTGAGGGTTTTTGAATATGGCTTATGCTTGTGTAAATTCTTCCAACCGCATCTTTCAATCTTCAGCCTCTATTTATACCAAGGATTAGGGTTGAACGTTGCATGGAAATGCTACCGTTGGAGGGCAGTTCTGGAAATTCCAGCTTCTGCTGTGGCTGAGAACGTTAGGTAGGTCGTCAGGATGGTACAGTTGCTTTTGTACTTGGATAGTGACTTGACCTTTAAACCTAGGAGACTTCTGATCAGGGGAATGCTTCATGTTGGAACTTGTGAAGCCGGTTGATCAGAGTCAGAGGGAAAGCACAGATCCTCTGACCGTTGTATCTTCTGATTCTGAACTCAGAGGGAAGTACATGGTCTTCAAAGTTTCTTGCTTCTGGACATCAAAGTTTCCACTATTCAGCTTCTGGATCTTCAGAGTCTTCTACACCATCAGAACATCTGAACCTTCAGTGTTTCTTGGTTGTCAGAACTTCTGGATCTTCAGAACTTTTAGTGACTGAGTCCACATCAGAGTTTGTATAACTTCAGAACTTCTGAAGCTTTTCCACTGTTCATACTGAACATGGTGAATGCGAAAGCGTTGCCTGGGTCACTCTTTAAGCACAGTGCTTCTGATTTGTGTGAGATTGAATAGAGGTCAGAACCTGTAAATAGCACACTCAGAAAAACACGTTAGAGTACCACAATTGTTCATATCAAAAGCTTAACTTGTAATCATCAAAACATAGAGTTGTACTACTAGATCAAAACTTGATCTTACATCAGGATCCTCTTAACAGCAAATAAGTGGGTTTCCCTCGGATCTGATTGGAAACGAGCACATAAATGAACACTAAACAGAATATCTGGCCTAGATGCAGTTAAGTATAGAAGAGATCCTATCATACCACGATAGAGCTTCTGACAAACTTTACCACTTGCATCTTCTTTCTCCAGAATGCATGTAGGATGCATTGGAGTCTTAGCGATTGTAGATTCTGTCATGTTGAACTTCTTCAGAAGTTCTTTAGTGTACTTGCTCTGATGGATCTACGTTCCTTCTGGTGTTTGATCAACTTGTATACCCAAAAAGTACTTGAGTTCCCCCATCATACTCATTTCAAATTCAGCCTGCATCATCTCAGAAAATTCTTTGCATAAAGATTGATTAGCAGAACCAAATATAATATCATCAACATAAATTTGCACAATTAAGATATCATCTTTGTAAGTTTTGCAAAAGAGAGTTGTATCTACTTTACCCCTCACAAACTCATTCTCCAGAAGGAATGAGCTGAGTCTCTCATACCATGCTCTGGGAGCTTGCTTCAGACCATAGAGACATTTCTTCAATTTGAAGACATGGTCAGGGTTCTTCTCATCTTCAAAACCTGGGGGTTGATGAACATAGACTTCCTCTGAAATGTAACCATTTAGAAAGACACTCTTAACATCCATCTGATGAAGAATTATGTTGTGATTCACTGAGAAGGAGATCAGCCGTCTGATTGCTTCTAGTCTTGCTACTGGAGCAAATGTTTCAGTGTAGTCTATTCCTTCCTGCTGATTGTAGCCTTGAGCAACTAGCCTTGCCTTGTTTCTGACTACATCTCCTTTCTCATTCAGCTTGTTTCTGAACACCCATTTGGTTCCAATCACATGAACACTCTGAGGTTTCTTCACTAGGCTCCAAACATCATTCTTGGAAAACTGATTTAGTTCTTCTTCCAAAGCCAGAATCCAGTCCTTGTCCTGAAGAGCTTCATCAATTGACTTGGGTTCAATTAAGGACACTAATCCTTTCAGACTGACCAAGGTCTCTTTAGAGGGTCTGAAGGCTGATCTGGTTCTGACTGGTTCATCTTTGTTGCCCAGAATCAATTTCTTAGGATGAGCTGCATTGATTCTACTCTTCTTCTGAGATTGTGAATCAGAGGGACCAGCTTCTTCTTCTGGTTCTTCTTCTTCTGGCTCAGCTTCGTCTGGAGCTTTGCCTTTGTCAGAAACATTTATGCTTAAATCTGCAAACTTCTCAACTAGCTTTGACTGATCAGAGTCAAGCTTATCATCAAATCTAACATGAATAGATTCTTCAATTGTTTTAGCTTCAGTATTATAAAATCTGAAACCTTTAGATCGATCAGAATAACCAAGTAATAGACATTTAGAAGCCTTAGCATCAAACTTATGTAATAGATCCTTAGTGTTAAGAACATAACAAACACAACCAAAAGGATGAAAATAAGAAATGTTGGGTTTTATATTCTTCCACAATTCATAAGGAGTCTTATTCAGAATTGGTCTCACAGAGATTCTGTTCTGAATGTAACACGCTGTGTTTACTGCCTCTGCCCAAAAGTACTTAGCCATGCCAGTTTCTTGGAGCATGGTTCTAGCCATCTCCTGAAGAGTTCTGTTCTTCCTCTCAACAACCCCATTTTGTTGAGGAGTTCTGGGACAAGAGAAATCATGTGCAATTCCATAGGAATCAAACAGACTCTCAAACTTGTCATTCTCAAACTCTCCACCATGGTCACTTCTGACACGCACAATCCTACTTGCCTTCTCGTTTTGCACTTGGGCTATGAAGGTAGAGAACACAGCATGAGACTCATCCTTGCGGGTTAGAAACTTTACCCATGTCCAGCGGCTATAGTCGTCAACGATGACCATCCCATATCTCTTGCCACCTATAGACTCAGTTTTCACTGGTCCAAACAGGTCGATATGCAGAAGTTCCAACGGCCTTGAGTTTGAGACAACATTCTTTGCCTTGAAAGGGACTTTTTGTGAATTTGCCTTTCTGACATTCTTCACAAAGAGCGTCTGAAGAGAACTTCAGAGTGGGTAAGCCCCTGACAAGGTTGAGCTTACTCAGCTGAGAAATCTTTCTTATACTGGCATGCCCTAACCGTCTATGCCATACCCATTGCTCCTCATTAACAGAAAGAAGGCACTTCACATTCTGAGCTTCCAACTCAGATAATCTGATCTTATAAATGTTGTTCTTCCTCTTGCTGTTAAACAAAACAGAGCCATCGATCTGACTTACAGCCCGGCATGACTTTTGATTGAAAATAACATCATAACCCTTGTCAGCTAATTGACTTATAGACAATAAGTTATGAGTTAAGCCGTCTACCAATAAAACATTGTCAATGCATGGACTACTATCTACACAAATAGTACCAGTACCAACAATTTTACCCTTCTCGTTGCCACCAAAGCCAACTTCGCCTCCAGGCTTAAGTTTTAGCTCTTGGAACATACGCCTTTCTCCCGTCATGTGACGCGAGCATCCACTGTCCAGATACCATGATTGGTGTTTCAGTGGAGCTATCAAGGATATCTGCAACATAGATAATCTTATCCTTAGGTACCCACTTTCTGGGTCCTCTCTTGTTAGTTACCCTAGAGGTTCTGATCACCTTGGGTTTCTCAACATGATAATGTAAAGGAATTTTAGCATGATATTTAGACATGGAGAAGGTTCCCTTTTTGAGAGGGAGGTTAGCAACTTTAACAGGTAAAGGTTCAGGCAATACAGTACCAGAGGGAACAAAGCATTCATATAAGGATTTAGCCTTAGGCATAGGAGGCTCATTTCTATTAGGTTTAGAATAGCCAATGCCATGCATTCCATTTCTGTTTACGCCATAGATCATTGAAGCCATTAAGCTTCTGTCTACGCTTTTAGCCAGGAATCTTTGAAAGGATTTTTCATATTTAGATTCATGTTTACTATCAGAGGCATCACAAGCAATTACTTCTTCTAACTTGGCAATTTGGTTCTTAAGCACAAAGTTAGAATTCACTAAAGCATGATTATCATTTTTCAAATCAGAAATAATTTTCTCATGTTCAGAAGGAGTCTTAGAAGCAGCATATAAATCCTTTTTCAACTTTTTATGCTAAGTCAATAAAGAGTTATACTTATCCATAATATCAGACAAAGCATGTTTTAGTTCAGAGGTTGAGAAAGAAGCGAATACCTCATTTTCATCGTCTGAGTTAGGATCTTCTTCTGATGCTGAGTCAGAGTCAGTTGCATCCTTTGACTGTGCTCCTTTGTCTTTGACAATAGCCATGAGTCCTTGAACTTCACCATCAGAGTCAACATCCTCTGACTCTGATTTGTCAAAAGTCACCATCAGACTTTTCTTTGTCTTGAAGTGCTTCTTTGGCTTTTTGTCCTTTTTCAGCTTTGGACAGTCACTTTTGTAGTGCCCTGATTCTTTGCACTCGAAACATGTGACTTCCTTGATTGAGGACTTCTTCTGGCTTGATGAGGATTCAGACTTTCCTTTGGCCTTTCCAGAGCCTCTGTACTTGCTCTGCCTGTGCTTCTAGATACGATTGAGCCTTTTTGAGATCAGAGTCAGCTCATCTTCATCAGAATCTTCTGATGCTTCTTCAGATTCTTCTGCTTCAGCTTGAAGAACTTTTGACTTTTCAGATTTAGCCTTCTCAGATTTGGATTTCAAGGCTATAGATTTCTTCCTCAGATCTTGCCTCTCTGAGCGCTTCAGCTCATGACATTTTAGTATGCTGATGAGTTCTTCTAAACTCATACGCTCAACATCTCTTGTAAGCTCTATTGAGGTCACTAAAGGCATCCAGCTTTCAGGAAGACGTCTGATGACCCTTATGACATGATCTTTTGTAGTGTAGCTTTTGTTGAGAGGTCTTATTCCAGCTACCAGCAACTGAAATCTGGAAAACATATCCTCAATGGACTCATTTGGCTCCATGATGAAGGATTCATACTTCTGGATCAAAGACATCGCCTTTGATTCTTTCACTTTCTTGTTTCCTTCATGAGACATCTTCAAAGATTCAAAGATGCCCTTGGCAAACTCACCATCTGTAATCTTCTGGTACTCTTCATAGGAAATAGCACTAAGAAGAATAGTTCTAGCTTTGTAGTGCTGTGAGTAGAGCTTCTTTTGCTCAGCAATCATCTCTGATCTGGAGATCTTCTTGCCATCTGCATCAACTGGACGCTCATAGTCATCCACAATGATATCCAGAGATCTGCATCGAAGCCCAGAAAGAAACTTTCTATTCTGTTTTTCCAATATTCGAATCTTTGACCATCGAACATGGGAGGCTTTGCATTGTAACCATCTTTTTGCATCTCACTGGTGGTAGCAATTTGTTTTTCACACCGGCCCGGATCACTGAACACTGTTAGGTGTGGTAATCAGAACTTGCGCTCTGATACCAATTGAAGGTATGAAAAACGGTAGAAAGGGGGGGTTTGAATAACGTTTTCAGAATAAAACTTCCACCTTAAAGATTTTAGCAAATCTTTCGAGAACAAATAAAGTGCTTAAGATAAGAGATAGAAAAGCACACAAGGATTTTATCCTGGTTCACTTGATGAATCACTCAAGCTAGTCCAGAGCACCCGTTAAGGTGATTTCTTCCTTCTTGGAATGAAGGCAATCCACTAATCAGGTAATTGTTACAACTGCACTTGAAACCTACAAATGACTAACAATACACTGACTTAGCTCACACTAAGATTCACTCTCTTAGCCTTCTCTAGGATCCGATCAACCTTGATCTCCTAAAGGTAAACTAAACAACTGTTTAAGAAAGATTGTTTACAAAGAGATTGCTTCTAAAAAGCTTGTAGTAAACACAATGAATTCAAGATGAAAGAATGCTTAGAAAGTTTGAATATAGCTTGCGCGTGTGAGATTCTTCCAACCGTATCTTTCAATCTTCAGCCTCTATTTATACTCCAACGATTAGGGTTTGAACGCTGCATGAGAATGCTTCCGTTGGGGGGGCAGATATGGAATTTCCAGCTTCTACTGTGGCTGAGAATGTTAGGTTAGGTCGTCAGGATAGTACATCTGCTTTTGTACTTTGGATAGTGACTTGACCTATAACCTTGTAGACTTCTGATCAGAGGAAAGCTTCGTGTTGGAACTTGTGAAGCTCGTTGATCAGAGTCAGAGGGAAGCATGGATCCTCTGACCGTTGTACCTTCTGATTCTGAACTCAGAGGGAAGTACTTGGTCTTCAGAGCCATTTTGCTTCTGGAATTCAGAGTCTCCACTTTTCAGCTTCTGGATCTTCAAAGTCTTCTACACCATCAGAACATCTGAACCTTCACAGTGTCTGGGTTGTCAGAACGTCTCGATCATCAGAACTTCAAGTGAGTTGAGTCCATGTCAGAGCTTGATTAACTTCAGATCTTCTGAAGCTTTTCTACTGTTCATATTGAACATAGAGATTGCGAAAGCATTGCTTGGATCACTCTTTAAGCACAGTGCTTCTGATTTGTGTGAGATAATATTAAGGTCAGAGCCTGTAAATAGCACACTCAGAAAAACACGTTAGATTACCATAATTGTTCATACTAAAATGTTAACTTGTAATCATCAAAACATAGAGTTGTACTACTCGATCAAAACTTGATCTTACAAAAAATGTTTCAAGGAACAAGCACTTGTTTGAAGCAGTTTTTTTTAGTTGACACAATTCAAACCCCATTTCTAGTGTCTTTGTTTTATTTCTCAAATGATAGAAAAAAAAATAATAAAGAGATGAAAAATAATGAGGGGTTTTGCTTGATTGTGTACATAATGGAAAGTAAAAATATTATTTCTTTATGAAATTACATTTTCATCTTAAGTATATAAATATATATGAATAAGTGTGGTAATTGTCGAACAACCAATTATCACAAAGTTTTAAACTATTAAGTAATTGATACATGGACTGGGAGAGCCCATAGGGGGCCTACGCCCAGGGGTTACACGCCAAGCGGCGGTCGCCAAGCCTAGAGATTGGGCCTTCTCCAACGAGGCCCAACAGGCCCAACCGAGGCAATTACGCATGCTAGGCTCAGCTGATCCCAAACTATAAATGGGGAGGGGTTACTGTTTGTAAGGGACTCTTGACACAATTGCTAAATAATATAAGAAATTCAGTTATTCTCTCTCTAACTTTCTCTCTCTAAGTGCAATCTCTCTCCACTCTAGGGACTACACCCTTTCTCAATGTTCATGGCAAGCACAATACAAGAATTATTATATGTGTAACGTGTCCATCACCCAAGATCCGACTTGGGTTTGAAGGGTGAACAATATATAGGCCACTAACCATCTCCTGAAACTCAACAATTTATTAGAAGAATTGAAGGCGGACATGATTGAACTCTAGATCATTTTTTACTAGTCATGGAGGCTTTAATACCACGGAAGAAACCAACTATCCAAAATTCCTAAGCATGGGTTTTGTTGGATTTTTCTACAAATTGTTTTATATTTTTATAATTTAGAATTCGCACGTATATTTCTAAGAAAATGAAATTAGTAAATCCATAAAAAAGTATTCGAAGCAATCCTACTTAATTAGCCCCACAAACTCAACAAATATAGTTTATCTATAGAATATAAGGAAGACTAGAATTTACGAAGACAGAGTTTTTTAAATGATAGTTTATGAATCTTCCACGAACATTATCTACAAGGGAGGAAAATATATACTTTTTAAAGATAATAAAGTAAGAAGTTTGTGAAAGTAATAATCAAAGGAAAAAGAAATGTCACAACATATATGAAAATATTATTCTATTAGTAGATAAAGTACTACATTTATTCATATAACATGTCTCGCCATGTTTACTAGTTTTTATTTTATTTTTCTTTCAGCTGGTAAACTAATAATGGCTTGGAACTTCACCATGGGATTTTCTTAAGCCAGAATTTAAATCCATCGTAAAAGTACGCTCCATCTGGTCTAATACTCAGATAGGGTTTATATCCGCGATAATCATCTTTTTTGGTACTATAAACCCTAAAACTCTTTTGCACATTATTCCATGCAAAGTCACACCAATACAAAGTAGTACCCCAAAAATTATCCTCGAAGGACCAATCTACATACTGTCCACTGTGAAGATAATGTTGGCAAAGATCATCATCCCCTGAATGACAATGGACAGAGAGTTGAGTCCCCGCCAAATTATTTATTACACGCACTGTTTTCTGCAACGGATATTGAAAACTATCAACATCTTGACCTTGCACAATTACTATCAAACTGCATGTTGCAATGATAAGCAACACAGAAAGTACTGTACCGAACACCTTCAACATGTTTATGAGATACTAATAAACATACAGCTTATATTTCACCTCCCCCTTTAAAGGGTCACAATATATCTATTTATATAAGAAAATTTCATTGACATTTAGGGGCCCGTTTGATGGACTGGATAAGTAGACAATATAGTATAACAGTAATCCTATCCTGCAGTAATATGTTGTCTGTTGCACCAGCATGATATGATAACATTATCATGTCCCTTACCCTATCCTGTACTATCAATTATATTAACTAATCATAAAAGAATGTCAAAATCTCCAACAAAGAAAACTAAAATATGACAAAATTTTAGTAAATAATAATTCCTATTAACACATTGATAAATAAAATGTAAAAACTAAAATAAAACTAGGTAATATATAATTTTTTTATTTTTTCTAAAAATATTTAAAATGTATGTGTATATATATTGTTTTGACTTTCATACTAATAACAATATTAATTAATTCTTTTTGTTTTACAGCAAAAGATAATATATTGATAGAAAGATTGTTGGGAACAAACTCTCCCAACTAAGGACAAATTAATATTAATTAATTCTTACCAATTTCTTTTTAATTATATTACTAAACTTTTATATTATATCCATTCAATTAATGATATTATTAATAGTTACTAATAATATTTTAAATCATTAATTATATCAAATAACAATCAAATAGTTTGTCATTTGTCACACATGAAAGTGTAAATTATTAAACATTAATATTTTTTTTGTTAGATGAAAAAATTTACATTAAATTTATTTAAATATTAAAAATTAATCAACATAATTTTTTAAAAAAAAAACCCAACGAAAGAAAGTCAATGATATATTTTTAGGGTGAAGTAGTGGAATATCCTTGTGGATACCAAAGCCTGGACGTATCCCATTGATTTATAGTAAACCAAGATAAATCTCTTGTGTGCTTTACTTACTTTAGTTCTTTTACACTCATATCTAATTCGTTGCACAATCACCTCTACAAAAAAATGTTTCAAGGAACAAGCACTTGTTTGAAGCAGTTTTTTTTAGTTGACACAATTCAAACCCCATTTTTAGTGTCTTTGTTTTATTTCTCAAATGATAGAAAAAACAATAATAAAGAGATGAAAATTAATGAGGGGTTTTGCTTGATTGTGTACATAATGGAAAGTAAAAATATTATTTCTTTATGAAATTACATTTTCATCTTAAGTATATAAATATTTATGAATAAGTGTGGTAATTGTCGAACAACCAATTATCACAAAGTTTTAAACTATTAAGTAATTGATACATGGACTGGGAGAGCCCCTAGGGGGCCTACGCCCAGGGGTTACACGCCAAGCGGCGGTCGCCAAGCCTAGAGATTGGGCCTTCCCCAACGAGGCCCAACAAGCCCAACCGAGGCAGTTACGCATGCTAGGCTCAGCTGATCCCAAACTATAAATGGGGAGGGGTTACCATTTGTAAGGGACTCTTGACACATTTGCTAAATAATACAAGAAATTCAGTTATTCTCTCCCTATCTTTCTCTCTCGAAGTGCAATCTCTCTCCACTCTAGGGCACTACACCCTTTCTCAATGTTCATGGCAAGCACAATACAAGAATTATTATATGTGTAACGTGTAACACCCCCTTTTTTCCCATTGTTTTATTTAAAAACGTTTATCAGAGTTTAGAAACATATCTAAGGGAGTATTACACTTCTTTACGAAAACTCATTAAAATTAACACTGATTGTGTTTGAAAATTTATAAGTTCATATGCTTTTCAAAGAATGAATTATTTCTGCCAATAAACTTTCTAAACCAGCCATATAATCCTAAGATGCATAAAATCACTTATTTAAATAGGTTTATCTTCCATGATATTCCAATAAAATTCATCATACTCTGAACAGAATTTCATAAGCACTTCGGCCATCAACAGTACGACATCGCCATAATTTAGAAAATTATTCAACAACTTCCATAAGGAGAGGTTATAAAATCCTCTCAACCGTAATGTAAAAGTAACGTAAAGTATCTACCCAGTGTTACATTACAGAGCAAGACACTTATTTTATTATAATAATAATAATAATAATAATAATAATAATAATAACATAAACTAAGACTCTCCGAAGCTACTCCTCATGAGCCACATCTCTACCTCCAGTACCTGAGCGATGTCGCATAGAACATCATTCCAACAGAAGGGTAAGAACTTACATTGTATAAAATATAGCATAACAAAGAGCAAGTAAACAATTCAGATTCTGCTTTATAAACTCTTCCCCTTTACTTTAAAATCTGAGTGATTATAATATTTGCTCTCAAGACAGCTTCACAATTCTTATTAATGTTTCGGGAAATTATAAGCTTTAAGAAGAATAATAATTCAACTTTACCACAACAGCAAAACAATTCACCAACAAATCACCAAACACATAAAACCACTGAAAACGTGAAACTTAGTGTGTGAGACTCTAATGTATGCATGTGGTACCAATTGTTAACCTTAGCGGTATCACCGCGTCCACTCCAGACAGTTAACCACCATTGAAGTCCACTCCAGACTTCCAGAACCACGCCAGTTCTGGGACAAACCTCAGTTTTCCGATGAAAACCGACACGTTGCCTCTTGACTAAATGAAGTCTATTTCGTGCAAAAACTCATAAATTAAAACATGCAATTTGAGACCACTCCAGCCCCAAATATATAACATATTTTCTCACCAAATTCCATAACGGAAATCACACCAAAATTGCACAAAATAACACTTCAATATCATTATCAAATCATTCACTATTCCACTGACAAAATAGCAACACAAAATCATCAAATGTCTCATATCAATTACTAGAATCAGTTTCAGAATCAATCCCAGAAATAAGCAGAAACATAGCAAACTTGCATACAATCCTGGTACTAAATGAGCAGTCCAAAAATTATGAAAATTTTACCAAACATAGCCTTATACGTTAGCTTTCATATAAAATTGGTTTCACCTAATTTGGAATTCTGTAGAGAGAGTTATGCTCTCTACAGCACATGCTGTTAGGGTGTCTGCGAGCAGAAATAGAGTTAACTTGCAGATAATTCTGGTATTAAACCAGCAACCCAAAAATTACTAAAATATTACCCAATATAACCCTATGAGTTAGCTTTCATACAAAATTAGTTTCACTCAATTAGGAATTCTTTAAAGAGAGTTATGCTCTCTACAACACAGGCTGCTAGGGTGTCTGCGGCCAGAAACAGAGTGAACTTGCAGATAATTCTGGTACTGAACCAGCTATCCAAAAATTATGAAAATATTACCCAACATAGCCCTATGAGTTAGCTTTCATAAAAAATTGGTTTCACTCAATTTGGAATTCTATAGAGAGAGTTATGCTCTCTACAACACAGACTGTTAGGGTATCTGCGGGCAAAACAGAACAGAACCCAATTTTCCCCAGAACCTCAATTTCGCTCAAAATCAATTTTGCTCACCACATGTTAACGACAATTGCTTAAATACGTTCGTATCGCTGGAAAAGCAAAAGGGTCAACTGGTCAGGTACTCAACACAGTCTCTCAGTTCTGAATTTTCAAAGAAGATGGGGGTTCCTTCATGTTAAACTCAACCTCTGTTATTCTACAATTATACAAGGTAAATTCAAACCCTTACCTTCTATGACACCGGTACAAAGCCTCCTTGACCATTTTCTTCTTGAAGATCAAATTCTAACTTTTCTCCATCTTTTCTCCTCTCCTTCACATTTCACGTGTTTCTCTGTTCTGCTGCTTCTCTAATCCTAATTTTCTGATTTCTCTCTTTTTAATTCTCTCATAACCCTTAAATAATCTTACAATGGGCTCCACTCCCAACTACTCACTTAAAACCTAAAACCCTGATTTATCTATATCACATAATAACTTAATTATCTAATAAAATCACTTAATGACCTTATCATCTAATTAAATCACATAATCACATAATCATCTAATTAAATCGCATAAATTATCAAAATACCATATAGCATAATAATAATTAAGATGAAATAATAAATAACCTAATAACGAAAAGTGGGGTGTTACATAGCGTGTCCATCACCCAAGATCCGACTTGGGTTTGAAGGGTGAACAATATATAGGCCACTAACCATCTCCTGAAACTCAACAATTTATTAGAAGAATTGAAGGCGGACATGATTGAACTCTAGATCATTTTTTACTTGTCATGGAGGCTTTAATACCACGACAGAAACCAACTATCCAAAATTCCTAAGCATGGGTTTTGATGGATTTTTCTACAAATTGTTCTATATTTTTATAATTTGGAATTCGCACGTATATTTCTAAGAAAATTAAATAAGTAAATCCAAAAAAAGTATTCGAAGCAATCCTACTTAATTAGACCCACAAAATCAACAAATATAGTTTATCTATAGGATATAAGGAAGACTAGAATTTACGAAGACAGAGTTTTTTAAATGATTGCTTATGAATCTTCCATGAACATTATCTACAAGGGAGGAAAATATATATTTTTTAGAGATAATAAAGTAAGAAGTTTGTGAAAGTAATAATCAAAGGAAAAAGAAATGTGACAACATATATGTAAATATTATTCTATTAGTAGATAAAGTACTACATTTATTCATATAACATGTCTCGCCATGTTTACTAGTTTTTATTTTATTTTTCTTTCAACTGGTAAACTAATAATGGCTTGGAACTTCACCATGGGATTTTCTTAAGCCAGAATTTAAATCCATCGTAAAAGTACGCTCCATCTGGTCTAATACTCAGATAGGGTTTATATCCGCGATAATCATCTTTTTTGGTACTATAAACCCTAAAACTCTTTTGCACATTATTCCATGCAAAGTCACACCAATTCAAAGTAGTACCCCAAAAATTATCCTCGAAGGACCACTCTACATACTGTCCACTGTGAAGATAATGTTGGCCAAGATCATCATCCCCTGAATGACAATGGACAGAGAGTTGAGTCCCCGCCAAATTATTTATTACACGCACTGTTTTCTGCAACGGATATTGAAAACTATCAACATCTTGACCTTGCACAGGTACTATCAAACTGCATGTTGCAATAATAAGCAACACAGAAAGTATTGTACCGAACACCTTCAACATGTTTATGAGATACTAATAAACATACAACTTATATTCACCTCCCCCTTTAAAAGGTCACAATATATCTATTTATATAAGAAAATTTCATTGACATTTAGGGGCCCGTTTGATGGACTGGATAAGTAGACAATATAGTATAACAGTAATCCTATCCTACTGTAATATGTTGTCTGTTGCACCAGTATGATATGATAACATTATCCTGTCCCTTACCCTATCCTGTGCTATCAATTATATTAACTAATCATAAAAGAATGTCAAAATCTCCAACAAAGAAAACTAAAATATTACAAAATTTTAGTAAATAATAATTCCTATTAGCACATTGATAAATAAAATGTAAAAACTAAAATAAAACTAGGTAATATATAATTTTTTTATTTTTTCTAAAAATATTTAAAATGTATATGTATATATATTGTTTTGACTTTCATACTAATAACAATATTAATTAATTCTTTTTGTTTTACAGCAAAAGATAATATATTGATAGAAAGATTGTTGGGAACAAACTCTCCAACCTAAGGACAAATTAATATTAATTAATTCATACCAATTTCTTTTTAATTATATTACTAAACTTTTATATTATATCCATTCAATTAATGATATTATTAATAGTTACTAATAATAATTTAAACCACTAATTATATCAAATAACAATCAAACAGTTTGTCAATTGTCACACATGAAAGTGTAAATTATTAAACATTAATATTTTTGTTTGTTAGATGAAGAAAATTTACATTAAATTTATTTAAATATTAAAAATTAATCAACATAATTTTTTTAAAAAAAAAACCCTACGAAATAAAGTCAATGATATATTTTTAGGGTGAAGTAGTGGAATATCCTTGTGGATACCAAAGCCTGGACGTATCCCATTGATTTATGGTAAACCACGATAAATCTTTCGTGTGCTTTACTTACTTTAGTTCTTTTACTCTCATATCTAATTCGTTGCACAATCGCCTCTACAAAAAAATGTTTCAAGGAACAAGCACTTGTTTGAAGCAGTTTTTTTAAGTTGACACAATTCAAACCCCATTTCTAGTGTCTTTGTTTTATTTCTCAAATGATAGAAAAAATTATAATAAAGAGATGAAAAATAATGAGGGGTTTTGCTTGATTGTGTACATAATAGAAAGTAAAAATATTATTTCTTTATGAAATTACATTTTCATCTTAAGTATATAAATATTTATGATTAAGTGTGGTAATTGTCGAACAACCAATTATCACAAAGTTTTAAACTATTAAGTAATTGATACATGGACTGGGAGAGCCCCTAGGGGGCCTACGCCGAGGGGTTACACGCCAAGCGGCGGTCGCCAAGCCTAGAGATTGGGCCTTCTCCAACGAGGCCCAACAGGCCCAACCGAGGCAGTTACGCATGCTAGGCTCAGCAGATCCCAAACTATAAATGGGGAGGGGTTTACCATTTGTAAGAGACTCTTGACACATTTGCTAAATAATACAAGAAATTCAGTTATTCTCTCTCTAATTTTCTCTCTCGAAGTGCAATCTCTCTCCACTCTAGGCACTACACCCTTTCTCAATGTTCATGGCAAGCACAATACAAGAATTATTATATGTGTAACGTGTCCATCATCCAAGATCCGACTTGGGTTTGAAGGGTGAACAATATATAGGCCACTAACCATCTCCTGAAACTCAACAATTTATTAGAAGAATTGAAGGCGGACATGATTGAACTCTAGATCATTTTTTACTTGTCATGGAGGCTTTAATACCACGACAGAAACCAACTATCCAAAATTCCTAAGCATGGGTTTTGTTGGATTTTTCTACAAATTGTTTTATATTTTTATAATTTAGAATTCACACGTATATTTCTAAGAAAATTAAATAAGTAAATCGAAAAAAAGTATTCGAAGCAATCCTACTTAATTAGCCCCACAAACTCAACAAATATAGTTTATCTATAGGATATAAGGAAGACTAGAATTTACGAAGACCGAGTTTTTTAAATGATTGTTTATGAATCTTCCATGAACATTATCTACAAGGGAGGAAAATATATACTTTTTAGAGATAATAAAGTAAGAAGTTTGTGAAAGTAATAATAACAGGAAAAAGAAATGAGACAACATATATGAAAATATTATTCTATTAGTAGATAAAGTACTACATTTATTCATATAACATGTCTCGCCATGTTTACTAGTTTTTATTTTATTTTTCTTTCAGCTGGTAAACTAATAATGGCTTGGAACTTCACCATGGGATTTTCTTAAGCCAGAATTTAAATCCATCGTAAAAGTACGCTCCATCTGGTCTAATACTCAGATAGGGTTTATATCCGCGATAATCATCTTTTTTGGTACTATAAACCCTAAAACTCTTTTGCACATTATTCCATGCAAAGTCACACCAATACAAAGTAGTACCCCAAAAATTATCCTCGAAGGACCACTCTACATACTGTCCACTGTGAAGATAATGTTGGCCAAGATCATCATCTCCTGAATGACAATGGACAGAGAGTTGAGTACCCGCCAAATTATTTATTACACGCACTGTTTTCTTCAACGGATATTGAAAACTATCAGCATCTTGACCTTGCACAGGTACTATCAAACTGCATGTTGCAATAATAAGCAACACAGAAAGTACTGTACCGAACACCTTCAACATGTTTATGAGATACTAATAAACATACAACTTATATTTCACCTCCCCCTTTAAAGGGTCACAATATATCTATTTATATAAGAAAATTTCATTGACATTTAGGGGCCCGTTTGATGGACTGGATAAGTAGACAATATAGTATAACAGTAATCTTATCCTGCTGTAATATGTTGTCTGTTGCACCAGCATGATATGATAACATTATCCTGTCCCTTACCCTATCCTGTGCTATCAATTATATTAACTAATTCATAAAAGAATGTCAAAATCTCCAACAAAGAAAACTAAAATATTACAAAATTTTAGTAAATAATAATTCCTATTAACACATTGATAAATAAAATGTAAAAACTAAAATAAAACTAGGTAATATATTTTTTTTTATTTTTTCTAAAAATATTTAAAATGTATATGTATATATATTGTTTTGACTTTCATACTAATAACAATATTAATTAATTCTTTTTGTTTTACAACAAAAGATAATATATTGATAGAAAGATTGTTGGGAACAAACTCTCCCAACTAAGGACAAATTAATATCATTTAATTCTTACCAATTTCTTTTTAATTATATTACTAAACTTTTATATTATATCAATTCAATTAATGATATTATTAATAGTTATTAATAATATTTTAAATTATTAATTATATCAAATAACTATCAAACAGTTTGTCAATTGTGACACATGAAAGTGCAAATTATTAAACATTAATATTTTTTTTGTTAGATGAAGAAAATTTACATTAAATTTATTTAAATATTAAAAATTAATCAACATTAATTTTTTTTAAAAAAAACCCAACGAAAGAAAGTCAATGATTTATTTTTAGGGTGAAGTAGTGGAATATCCTTGTGGATACCAAAGCCTGGACGTATCCCATTGATTTATGGTAAACCAAGATAAATCTCTTGTGTGCTTTATTTACTTTAGTTCTTTTACCCTCATATCTAATTCTTTGCACAATCACCTCTACAAAAAATGTTTCAAGGAACAAGCACTTGTTTGAAGCAGTTTTTTTTAGTTGACACAATTCAAACCCCATTTCTAGTGCCTTTGTTTTTGATTTCTCAAATGATAGAAAAAACAATAATAAAGAGATGAAAAATAATGAGGGTTTTTGCTTGATTGTGTACATAATGGAAAGTAAAAATATTATTTCTTTATGAAATTACATTTTCATCTTAAGTATATAAATATTTATGAATAAGTGTGGTAATTGTCGAACAACCAATTATCACAAAGTTTTAAACTATTAAGTAATTGATATATGGACTGGGAGAGCCCTTAGGGGGCCTACTATCGAAAGATTTTTTCAGAACCACTTTCGAATCCTTCAAGATTCAATTGTAGTATAGCATAGGGTTTTTGTCGTATCCGCAGGGAATTGCTAATACAAATGCCGTTCTCTAGTAAAATTACCCAAGCAATAGATTTTCAAAAGGTTGATAATTATATCGGTGACCAAAACACATTCAAATTAAACAAAGTGAGAGAAAAACGATTGGATATCAAGATGAGAAAGCTGTTGGAATTGGACTTCACCGTTTAACTACTAGTGTCCTATGATTCTATATGGAAATTCATTCCTATCTATGATTCATCTACACCAATTCTACCCTACTTCATTGATTCCTCACATGAGTGGATATCTATACCTTAGTTTCCTAAACATTGATTCCTCACATGCATAGCAAAGTTAAGTTATCTTTAAGCTTAGGTGTTTCAGTGACTAGCAACGCCTTGTAAGATCAAGGTTTGATCAGTGGTTGCATCTCTATATTTTGATGATTAGAATTAAGGTTTGTGATGATGAACCATTGTGGTACCCTAACGTTTGTCTCTTTTAGTTGTGACAAACTGTGAGACCCAAGATTTTGAGCTTAGAATAAATTAGTGAAATTCCTTATTAACGAATAAGTTCGATGTATCGTGAAGGGAAACCTGAACGAGAGTTTATTGGATGAAATAGATTTATGAAGGAGAAGGTTCAGGAAAAGTTCAAGGATTGTATCAAAACCGATAAGAGTTATAGCACGACTAATATTCGCCTAAACCTAGGTCAAAGACACTAGTAAATAGCTAATTTACAATTTAGGACGCGACAGAAACTAATTCCAAAAATCTTCAGAGAAATGTTAGAACTTCTCTTATTCATCTATAAACAAGCGTTTCGATACGAAACCCTGGAATGTACGAACGTCAAATTCCAATTCTCGGAAGTTTGCCGAAACGGAATCCCTGATAGTTCAGAAACCCTAAAATCGACGGACGATGAAGACTTTTTCTATTCGGAGTTTCAAACGAAGATTCCACACGCGTACACCCATTTCTCTTGATGTTTCCAATCTTTCTTCAGAAGGAAGTTTCTTCATTCGACGTCAAACGCAAAAAGTAGTTTTGCAGCATATTTCAACCCATACTACGTTCAAGCTATTTTCTCACTTAAATGAACCAGGAACAAGTATCGACATTTTATAGAGAGATACTTAACTCTGATGCATAATATGACAACTTCATATTTGTTCTGATCGTCTCACAAATATTCTTTAGCTCAGTTTTTACTCATTTCTTTGTCAATGGATCATTTTAATTTGCTCAAAGTGATCCAAACTTATATTTCATTATTTCATAGAGTCTCTCATAATTTTTGGTAAAGTAATATATCAACTCTATATTTTTCTCTTAACCTTGTGAGCTAAATTCTTCAGTGTCTAAATCAATTCGTACCGGTTTTATAAATATCTTCCCTAAATATCTAGTAATCCATCCTCATCCTCTGTGACTCACGTTCACTCCCTCCTTCTTTTTCATTGTCACGTTTCTTTCTTTCTTGCAGCAGACCATAATCTTTCTTTCTTATCCTTCTTCTTCTCTATTTTCTATATATAAGTATATATCTGGTACCACTCTCTTGTCCACTCACGCTGCTCTCTTTCAATTCAGATTGCATTAGCATTCATTACAATTCCAAATTCTCTCTTGTTCACTTTCATTTTCTCTTTACAGCAAACCTCATCATGTTCCATTTCTTCTTCCTCTATCTTTTTCTCTCTTTTCCTTCCCCTGGGCAGCATAAAAAAACGCACATCATGGTCCCTTTTCCTCCCTCACGTGATTCCTTTCTTGTGCAGCACCATCATCTTCATCTTCCAATTTTATGGTAAAACTTCTTCTCTTTTCTTTGATCATCTTTTTAGTCAATTAAATTTACCCTTTTAGTTTCCACACCTAGTATCTTCATTAAAGTTATGACTATGGAAAGGATCTAGTGAACCATGGTTTTTATTTCCAAAAAGGTTGAGTTCTTGTCTTTGTAAAATTTTCAATTAGAGCTTTTTCCAAAGTGCTTTTACAAATGTTAATCCCCATCACCGGATCTATGGATTTCACCGATTAGTTTTCTAAAAAGTTGTTTTTTTGAGTTAAGTGATTTTGAGATTTTAATGATTTTAATTTATGCCTTGATTATTTATTTTTTAAATGTAAAAGAAATGGCTTTGGAAGTGATTTTAGGAAAAATGAAAATTTATACCTAGGTATGTAGATGTGACCGAGCCTATGGCATGTGTTTTGGGTTTGGAAAAATCAATTCTGAAACTTGTTTTTGTTTAGTGAGAATCATAAGCTAAGTGTGAGGACTAAAAGTTTATTATGGGAAAACTTTAGGATTAAAACACAAGAGGTTGAAGAGTTTTGGGTTAAACTTTAATTATAAAAGTACTAGGGTTTATTTAATAATTTATAAAAGATTGAGGGTTGAAAAAGAACTTACTTTTATGTGAGGACCTTTTCGTGATTATGTGCTTATCAAGGGACTAGGGTTGAATTATTTAAAAGTTGAGGAGTTGTTTGCGAAATGTGTTTTTTTAAAGGACCTTTCTTTAAAACTCACAAATATTTTATCTTTGGACTTTAGTCCTTGAAACATAAAGTTTGTGCATTTAGCCTAAGTGAGCTAGAAAGATTGGCTAAGTTTGTTATGGAACTTTAGATGTGACTTTAGAGGCTAAGGTTTAGTATGTGAACTTGTGAAGGGTACGAAGGACGAAAGCGCATTGCGACGAAGCTAAAGAATAGAAGGAAGCAAGCCGACGCGGAAAACAAAGATGTGATAGGATTGGAGTTGCAGTTTAGGAAGAAAATTGGCTAAGGTAAGGGCAACTCTCCTAGTTATTAGCTATATGATTTAGGCGTCGATAACTTCGACCTGTTTATTGCTTTTGATTATGACTGTTGGACTGGACTGGGAAAATGTTTTATGAGGCTTCGGCCATTGTGAACTGATAGAGGCGTGCGTCTCCGTTTTCTGGAGGCTTCGGCCGTTTACTGGTTTCCGTCTTATTGTTTTATAGTGGATAGACATGTTCTATTCCTTTAAATTGCAAAAGTGCATGAATCTGTTTTATGCCCAAACATTATGGGTATATCGACTTCGAATGCGGAGTGTTTTAAGAGTTAGCAAGTAGGACCCGACGGAAGGTCTGAGCTACTGCTGACGTGATGGATCGAGGTTTTCTCAGGAAAGAGAACTTGGGGATGATATTGATCTTTTGACTTGTTAGATTTTGAAACAAATGAATGCATAAGACTTGATTTGAGAATAAATTCCATAATGAATTAACTCAAAATAGAACACTTTGAATAATAAAGATAAACCATTTTGAGGAAAACTTAGGATATGAAATGAGTTCGAAAATGGGAAGGGACGAAGATTCGAGGTTCGAGGAAAGATAATGATTCGAGTTGTGAACATCATGAAGAGGAGCCGTTATGAGTAGAACCGCCATTAAGTGCAGGTGCTACTCCTTGTGTGAAGTGATTGGTCAATGGACCGACGTTTACCTTAGGGAAAAACGATAGAGACATGAACCATAGCTAGACACGTATCCGGGTGAGGACGAATCGTGGTTTGCTAGCTCTTGCATACCTGCATGACTTGATTAAGGGGCTTGTCCTTAATCCTATTAATTATTCTTTGATTAAGAGGTTTGTCCTTAATCATATTATTTATCCATCGATTAGAGAGGATGGACCTTAATCGTATTGTTTACCCCTGAATTAAAGTGGCTGGACCTTAATCCTATTAACTACTCTTGAGTAAGGGGTGTGACCTTAATCATACTATTCGCTATTGGATTAAAGAGGATGGACCTTAATCCTATTATTTGCTTATGGATTAAAGAGGATGGACCTTAATCCTATTATTTGCTTATGGATTAAAGAGGATGGACCTTAATCCTATTATTTGCTTATGGATTAAAGAGGATGGACCTTAATCCTATTATTTTCTTGTGGATTAAAGTGGCTGGACCTTAATCCTATTCTTTGCTATTTGATTAAAGTGGTTGGACCTTAATCATATTATTTGACCTTGGATTGAAGTGGCTGGACCTTAATCCTATTATGTGTTAGTTGATTTAGAGGATTGACCTTAGTCGTACTATTTGTTATTTTTCCTAAGAGGTTAGACCTTAACTCCTATCATTTGGATCGATTAAGGGGATAGTCCTTGATCCTGTTATCTGTTTGTTGATTAGAGAGTATAGAGCTCATCGTGCTAGATGATTGACCGCCGAGTCGTGCGTTTCCATTAGTGAGACGTGACGCTGCCCTGGCAAGGGAATGAAGATACATCTAGGCGCAGGCGGCGAGTGATGGACTGATAACTTGACGTTCAAAGGATAGAGAACGACTTATGCTGTGTCTAATTATTATTCACACGCTATATAACTATGCTAAATCTAGCTAGGACTTATATTACATTACTCTAGGAAGTTGACCCTTTCTGCCTTGTTTGCTTTGTTTGTGTTTGGGCGGTCGGCAAACTGCCAGGCCCTAATAGGTGTTGCTTCGAGTAGCTGTTGATTGCTGCAAGGAGGTGATTGGACTGATTGACGAGAAGATTTGCTTGGAGTGAGTGAACCAACCAAAGACTTGTAAAATAATAGTTAGATGTAAGGCTGGAGCCTTGGGTAGAGAAGCTTACCGTCATTGGTTGAAGCTTGTAAGGAAGATTGTAATACTTACTTTGGTCTTGGGTAGGTTCCGATGCATTACTCTTCTGCGAATCTCCAGTGAGGGGATTGTAGGAAGTATATTGGACTTAGGGTGTTATCACATTTTGAACTTTGTTGTCGGTTAAGATATTACTTCACTGTATATTTTATACGACTTGAACATCCGTCGTCACTCACGGGTGCTTGCCTTGTCAAGGCCGGATGTAAGGGTTTGGGTAAGAGTATACATATCAGGTTTTGGAAATATTTTGGAAAGAAAGCAAACGAAAAAAAATATACCCACTTTTATTAAATCCTTGTTGGAAAATAATTCCATTTTATTTAATAGGTTACTGATTGTGACCCCCAAAAGTTGGGGTGTTACATTGTGGTATCAGAGCTTTGGTCGAGAATACCAGAGCTTGTTGGGGAATAGGTCTTCTGTGCTAGGTTGTGTGGGCTCTGAAAAAGGGTCAAAACTTGATTGTCTGCAAAGCGATATTCGCTTTAATTGCTTGGGTTACTACTTAATCGTATTGGATAGTTATGTCTAACACTATCTTATGATTGATAAAAACTGGTTTCTTGAAATGGGAGGGCATGACGAATGTGCATCGATTAACGGAGGAAGTGGCCAGTATGGCACGAGCAATGAAAGATCGAGACCGTGCTGGAGTATGCTTCCAAGCTGGGGTTACTAGAAAAACACTTTCAGTTCTTCAACAATTACGTGGATGAGCGCTACTTTTGCGACGAGTTCCTAAACTAAAGATGTAGACCCTCGATGATGTTATTGGGAAGGACTTTCTTATAATCTACGTTACGTTTGAAAGGAACTAGACTTATGCATGATGCATTTTGTTGAGTTGAAGACTCGCTATTGAGTCACAAAGATGGGGAAGTACACTGGCCAAGTCAATACTTTCCCTGCGTTGAATTTTTACTTAGTGGTTATATGTTGTGTTCACCCTCAGGGATGGAAGATGGTGGAACCGAACCATTGGTCAGACCAAGTGGACTGGACAGACGATCTTATACGGCGATTTTGCCATTGATCGAACAAATCTGGCGCTGGATGGAGTCGTCAGTTAAACAAGAATGGTGGATGGGGCCATTGTTCAGAACGAGATGGTGGATGACCATCAGGAAAAGCAGGATTTGGTTGGCTGGAACCAACGATCTTATACGGTGTTAGTACCACAGATCGGACAATTTCGATGGTGGCAGGTATCATCGAGCGGGCGAGGTGGTGGATTGGGCCACCGTGCGAGTCAATAGGTGGAATGAATCCTTGAA
Source organism: Lotus japonicus (assembly GCF_012489685.1). Classification (NCBI taxonomy): domain Eukaryota; kingdom Viridiplantae; phylum Streptophyta; class Magnoliopsida; order Fabales; family Fabaceae; genus Lotus; species Lotus japonicus. The sequence goes on from NC_080045.1 coordinate 14,161,681, forward strand.
CTCGAAGTCCATTGTTTTCCTGTGTCTGAGTTTGTGATGTTGCATCTGGATCACCTGGGCGGGACGCCGATCAGTGTGTATCAGTATGGGCATGACACTTGTTTAATTTGTATTTTGTTGGCCTTTGGGGAGGATGGACCCTAACTGTGCCTATTGTCGGTTTGGTGGATGGACCTATACCGCGTGTATAAATCGATTGAGAGGATAGACCTCAATCGTATCTTGCTGGTTGTTGGATGGTAACGACCGGTCTTTGAAACACTTCAGCAAGTGCAGATGTTGAAGCTGTCATGGTGGAAATGATTCATTGGCCGTATCGGTAAATTTTTCAAACTCTCATTTTCTTGATAAAAAGTCTGATCAGCTTTATATTGGGGAATGGTTTTTGGAATCATGGCTGGTATTGGACTTTGGAAACAAATGCTTGGGAAACAAGATTCTTGAGAAGGTATGATGGAGTCGGACAACATCGAGTTGAAGGACGACTTGTCATGCGTGACGAAGGGTTTAGCCCGGAGGAAGCCATTTGGAACAAGGACATAGGCGATGCTACATGGGAACTTAAGGAAGAGATCAAGGGATAATATCTGGAATCTTTACTAAAGCGTAAGTTTCGAGGTCGAAACTTTCTTTTTGGAGGGTAGTAATGTGAGACCCAAGATTTTGAGCTTAGAATAAATTAGTGAAATTCCTTATTAACGAATAAGTTCGATGTATCGTGAAGGGAAACCTGAACGAGAGTTTATTGGATGAAATAGATTTATGAAGGAGAAGGTTCAGGAAAAGTTCAAGGATTGTATCAAAACCGATAAGAGTTATAGCACGACTAATATTCGCCTAAACCTAGGTCAAAGACACTAGTAAATAGCTAATTTACACTTTAGGACGCGACAGAAACTAATTCCAAAAATCTTCAGAGAAATGTTAGAACTTCTCTTATTCATCTATAAACAAGCGTTTCGATACGAAACCCTGGAATGTACGAACGTCAAATTCCAATTCTCGGAAGTTTGCCGAAACGGAATCCCTGATAGTTCAGAAACCCTAAAATCGACGGACGATGAAGACTTTTTCTATTCGTAGCTTCAAACGAAGATTCCACACGCGTACACCCATTTCTCTTGATGTTTCCAATCTTTCTTCAGAAGGAAGTTTCTTCATTCGACGTCAAACGCAAAAAGTAGTTTTGCGGCATATTTCAACCCATACTACGTTCAAGCTATTTTCTCACTTAAATGAACCAGGAACAAGTATCGACATTTTATAGAGAGATACTTAACTCTGATGCATAATATGACAACTTCATATTTGTTCTGATCGTCTCACAAATATTCTTTAGCTCAGTTTTTACTCATTTCTTTGTCAATGGATCATTTTAATTTGCTCAAAGTGATCCAAACTTATATTTCATTATTTCATAGAGTCTCTCATAATTTTTGGTAAAGTAATATATCAACTCTATATTTTTCTCTTAACCTTGTGAGCTAAATTCTTCAGTGTCTAAATCAATTCGTACCGGTTTTATAAATATCTTCCCTAAATATCTAGTAATCCATCCTCATCCTCTGTGACTCACGTTCACTCCCTCCTTCTTTTTCATTGTCACGTTTCTTTCTTTCTTGCAGCAGACCATAATCTTTCTTTCTTATCCTTCTTCTTCTCTATTTTCTATATATAAGTATATATCTGGTACCACTCTCTTGTCCACTCACGCTGCTCTCTTTCAATTCAGATTGCATTAGCATTCATTACAATTCCAAATTCTCTCTTGTTCACTTTCATTTTCTCTTTACAGCAAACCTCATCATGTTCCATTTCTTCTTCCTCTATCTTTTTCTCTCTTTTCCTTCCCCTGGGCAGCATAAAAAAACGCACATCATGGTCCCTTTTCCTCCCTCACGTGATTCCTTTCTTGTGCAGCACCATCATCTTCATCTTCCAATTTTATGGTAAAACTTCTTCTCTTTTCTTTGATCATCTTTTTAGTCAATTAAATTTACCCTTTTAGTTTCCACACCTAGTATCTTCATTAAAGTTATGACTATGGAAAGGATCTAGTGAACCATGGTTTTTATTTCCAAAAAGGTTGAGTTCTTGTCTTTGTAAAATTTTCAATTAGAGCTTTTTCCAAAGTGCTTTTACAAATGTTAATCCCCATCACCGGATCTATGGATTTCACCGATTAGTTTTCTAAAAAGTTGTTTTTTTGAGTTAAGTGATTTTGAGATTTTAATGATTTTAATTTATGCCTTGATTATTTATTTTTTAAATGTAAAAGAAATGGCTTTGGAAGTGATTTTAGGAAAAATGAAAATTTATACCTAGGTATGTAGATGTGACCGAGCCTATGGCATGTGTTTTGGGTTTGGAAAAATCAATTCTGAAACTTGTTTTTGTTTAGTGAGAATCATAAGCTAAGTGTGAGGACTAAAAGTTTATTATGGGAAAACTTTAGGATTAAAACACAAGAGGTTGAAGAGTTTTGGGTTAAACTTTAATTATAAAAGTACTAGGGTTTATTTAATAATTTATAAAAGATTGAGGGTTGAAAAAGAACTTACTTTTATGTGAGGACCTTTTCGTGATTATGTGCTTATCAAGGGACTAGGGTTGAATTATTTAAAAGTTGAGGAGTTGTTTGCGAAATGTGTTTTTTTAAAGGACCTTTCTTTAAAACTCACAAATATTTTATCTTTGGACTTTAGTCCTTGAAACATAAAGTTTGTGCATTTAGCCTAAGTGAGCTAGAAAGATTGGCTAAGTTTGTTATGGAACTTTAGATGTGACTTTAGAGGCTAAGGTTTAGTATGTGAACTTGTGAAGGGTACGAAGGACGAAAGCGCATTGCGACGAAGCTAAAGAATAGAAGGAAGCAAGCCGACGCGGAAAACAAAGATGTGATAGGATTGGAGTTGCAGTTTAGGAAGAAAATTGGCTAAGGTAAGGGCAACTCTCCTAGTTATTAGCTATATGATTTAGGCGTCGATAACTTCGACCTGTTTATTGCTTTTGATTATGACTGTTGGACTGGACTGGGAAAATGTTTTATGAGGCTTCGGCCATTGTGAACTGATAGAGGCGTGCGTCTCCGTTTTCTGGAGGCTTCGGCCGTTTACTGGTTTCCGTCTTATTGTTTTATAGTGGATAGACATGTTCTATTCCTTTAAATTGCAAAAGTGCATGAATCTGTTTTATGCCCAAACATTATGGGTATATCGACTTCGAATGCGGAGTGTTTTAAGAGTTAGCAAGTAGGACCCGACGGAAGGTCTGAGCTACTGCTGACGTGATGGATCGAGGTTTTCTCAGGAAAGAGAACTTGGGGATGATATTGATCTTTTGACTTGTTAGATTTTGAAACAAATGAATGCATAAGACTTGATTTGAGAATAAATTCCATAATGAATTAACTCAAAATAGAACACTTTGAATAATAAAGATAAACCATTTTGAGGAAAACTTAGGATATGAAATGAGTTCGAAAATGGGAAGGGACGAAGATTCGAGGTTCGAGGAAAGATAATGATTCGAGTTGTGAACATCATGAAGAGGAGCCGTTATGAGTAGAACCGCCATTAAGTGCAGGTGCTACTCCTTGTGTGAAGTGATTGGTCAATGGACCGACGTTTACCTTAGGGAAAAACGATAGAGACATGAACCATAGCTAGACACGTATCCGGGTGAGGACGAATCGTGGTTTGCTAGCTCTTGCATACCTGCATGACTTGATTAAGGGGCTTGTCCTTAATCCTATTAATTATTCTTTGATTAAGAGGTTTGTCCTTAATCATATTATTTATCCATCGATTAGAGAGGATGGACCTTAATCGTATTGTTTACCCCTGAATTAAAGTGGCTGGACCTTAATCCTATTAACTACTCTTGAGTAAGGGGTGTGACCTTAATCATACTATTCGCTATTGGATTAAAGAGGATGGACCTTAATCCTATTATTTGCTTATGGATTAAAGAGGATGGACCTTAATCCTATTATTTGCTTATGGATTAAAGAGGATGGACCTTAATCCTATTATTTGCTTATGGATTAAAGAGGATGGACCTTAATCCTATTATTTTCTTGTGGATTAAAGTGGCTGGACCTTAATCCTATTCTTTGCTATTTGATTAAAGTGGTTGGACCTTAATCATATTATTTGACCTTGGATTGAAGTGGCTGGACCTTAATCCTATTATGTGTTAGTTGATTTAGAGGATTGACCTTAGTCGTACTATTTGTTATTTTTCCTAAGAGGTTAGACCTTAACTCCTATCATTTGGATCGATTAAGGGGATAGTCCTTGATCCTGTTATCTGTTTGTTGATTAGAGAGTATAGAGCTCATCGTGCTAGATGATTGACCGCCGAGTCGTGCGTTTCCATTAGTGAGACGTGACGCTGCCCTGGCAAGGGAATGAAGATACATCTAGGCGCAGGCGGCGAGTGATGGACTGATAACTTGACGTTCAAAGGATAGAGAACGACTTATGCTTTGTCTAATTATTATTCACACGCTATATAACTATGCTAAATCTAGCTAGGACTTATATTACATTACTCTAGGAAGTTGACCCTTTCTGCCTTGTTTGCTTTGTTTGTGTTTGGGCGGTCGGCAAACTGCCAGGCCCTAATAGGTGTTGCTTCGAGTAGCTGTTGATTGCTGCAAGGAGGTGATTGGACTGATTGACGAGAAGATTTGCTTGGAGTGAGTGAACCAACCAAAGACTTGTAAAATAATAGTTAGATGTAAGGCTGGAGCCTTGGGTAGAGAAGCTTACCGTCATTGGTTGAAGCTTGTAAGGAAGATTGTAATACTTACTTTGGTCTTGGGTAGGTTCCGATGCATTACTCTTCTGCGAATCTCCAGTGAGGGGATTGTAGGAAGTATATTGGACTTAGGGTGTTATCACATTTTGAACTTTGTTGTCGGTTAAGATATTACTTCACTGTATATTTTATACGACTTGAACATCCGTCGTCACTCACGGGTGCTTGCCTTGTCAAGGCCGGATGTAAGGGTTTGGGTAAGAGTATACATATCAGGTTTTGGAAATATTTTGGAAAGAAAGCAAACGAAAAAAAAATACCCACTTTTATTAAATCCTTGTTGGAAAATAATTCCATTTTATTTAATAGGTTACTAATTGTGACCCCCAAAAGTTGGGGTGTTACACAAACAGGTTCTGAATCTGACCCAAGCCTATTTTTTCAGAAGAAGAAGAACCAAGGGATACTGAAAAGAGAGCTCTAAAGCTTACCATGTTCGTTCAGAACAGTGGGAAATCCTTCAGAAGTTCTGAAGATACAAGCTCTCAAGAGGTACTGAAGAACCTGAGTCAGAAGTTTTGAAGACCAGATGTTCCAGCGGAACGGTCCAGAAGTAGAAGACTCAAGTTCTGAAGACCTGCAAGAAGTTGGTTCTGAAGATCCAAGCCATTCTAGCTCTGACGTTCAGAAGTTCTGAGGAACTTGTTTAGAAGCAGAAGTTGCAAGGTCAGAAGAATTCAAGCTTTAATCTGACGATGATCAGAAGCTTCACCAACGTTCATCTGAAGCACCTCAGATCTCAAGTCAACTGGTGAAAGGACAGGTCGCTATCATAGTACAAATCGTACAAGGCTCAGTCTGTCCGCCACCTACCTCGTTCAGCCTAGCAGTCTGATATTACAAGATTGCCACTCCAACGGACAAAACCCTAGCAACGGCTACATCACATGTCTTGGAGTATATAAAGGCTGAAGAAAGAAGAAAGAGGCTAAGAAACTTTGCTGAAATCATTCAACTTATACGAACCAATCTCTTAACATTATTTCTTCACTGTTCTTAAACATCTGAGTTTACTATTAGCTTTTTAGAAGCACTTCTTGTAAACCCGAAACCTGTTACATTACTTTGTAAAGTTCCTTAAGAGACCAAGGTTGGTCGGATCTTGAGAGGACTGAATCAAGGTTGATTCAGTGTTTAGCTAGTCTTAAGAGGATCGGTAGATCAGCTTCTTAAGAGGATACTAGTGAGAAAATCAGTGTATTGTTAGTCACTTAGCAGGTAGCAAAGTGCAGTTGTAACACTCATTGATTTTAGTGAATTGCCTTCATCTGAAGAAGGAAGAAATCACCTTCACGGGTGGACTGGATTAGCTTGAGCTTTTATCTCAAGTGAACCAGGATAAAATACTTGCGTGCTTCTCTTCTTATCCCTCAGCACCTAGTTCTTATCTTTGAGTTTGGAAAAAGTTCTAAAAGTATATCCTTTATTCAAAAACTCTATTCAAACCCCCCCTTTCTAGTGTTTTTTGCACCTTCAATTGGCATCAGAGCTCCGGTTCTGATTTAAACACCTAACAGTGTTCAGTGATCCAGAACCTTGTGTGAAAAACAAACGATGGCCCAAGCCAATACTTCCGCTGACAACAACAACAACAACAACCAACTCAGAGCACCAATCTTTGATGGTGAAAAGTTTGAGTACTGGAAAGATAGAATAGAGAGTTATTTCCTTGGCACTGACCCAGATCTCTGGGATATGGTCATGGAAGGCTATACTGATCCAGTGGATGCTTCAGGAGTGAAGATCCCCCATTCTGAAATGACTGACGCTCAGAAGAAGCGTTTCAAGGATCATCACAAGGCGAAGTCTATGCTATTCAGCTCAATATCATATATTGAGTATGAGAAGATCTCTGACAAAGAAACAGCAAAATCCATCTATGACTCCTTAGTCATGACGCATGAAGGAAATGAAGAGGTCAAGGAGACCAAGGCTCTTGCTCTCATACAACAATATGAACAGTTTAAGATGGAATCTGGTGAAACCATTGAGGAGATGTACTCAAGGTTCCAAACTCTGATTGCTGGAATCAGAGTGCTGAACAAGGGCTACTCTACTGGTGATCATGTCAAAAAGATCATCAGAAGTTTGCCTAAGGAGTGGAGAGCTTTTGTCACTGCACTGAAACTCTCCAGGAATCTGAACTCGTTGAAGTTAGAAGAACTCGTGAGTCATCTCAGAAGCCATGAGATTGAACTCAAAGAGGACAAGCCTCAAAAGAAAGACAAATCTATTGCTCTTAAGTCAAAGTCTTACAAAGCGAAAGCTTATCAGGCACAAGAGGAAGATTCCTCTGAAGAGCTATCAGATGCGTCTGGTGATGAAGAGCTATCTCTTTTCACAAAGAGATTAAGCAAACTCTGGAGGAACAGACATAGCAAAGGCAAAGGACCAAAGAAAAGTTCAGGAAGATATGAATCTTCATCTGGTCAGAAGAAATCATCTGTAAAGGAAGTCACCTATTTCGAGTGCAAGGAATCTGGGCACTACAAGAGTGACTGTCCCAAGCTAAAGAAGGACAAGAGACCAAGAAAAGTCTTCAAGAAGAAAGCTCTCGTGACCTTCGATGCAACTGACTCTGATGAAGCTGAGTCAGAAGAAGATGAAGCTGTGGAGGCTCTGATGGCTACCACCAGTAGAGGTGCTGAAGCTTTAGAAGATGACTCAGACTCTGAGAATGACGATGAGGTATTCTCTAATTTTTCTCCATCTGAGCTAAGAACTGCCTTATCTGAAATAATGGAGAAACATGATGTTCTAGTGAGTAAACATAAAGAGCTTAAAAGAAAGTATGCTGTTAAAACCAGTTCATCAGAGGTTCATGAGAAGTCAGTCTCTGAACTCACAGAAGAGAATTATTCTCTTAAAAATGACAACTCTGTTCTTCGTGCTAAAAATGCCATGCTAGAAGATCAACTTGCATCATCTGATGTTAAGCATGAGACATTATATGAGAAAGCGTTTCAAAGGTTCCTAGCCAAGGGCATAGACAGAACTCTTATGGCTTCAATGATCTATGGCATAAGCAGAAATGGGAACAGTGGCCTTGGCTACTCTCAATCCATGAGAGATGAGTCATCTGAGCCCAAACGCGAACCATTGCATAAGCATTTCGTTCCCGCTGGCACTGTCATTCCAGAAAAGGTTACACCAAAGGTGGTAAAACCAAAGGGAAAGTTTAAACTTGACATGTCTAAATATTATAATCAGGTTCCTATGTATTATCCTCCTGTTGCACCCAAAGTTCCAAGAACTTCTGGGAAAACTAACAAGAAAGGACCCAAGATATGGGTACCTAAGACAAAAATTATTCCTGTTGCAGACATCTTATGCAGCTCAGTTAAGACACATGTCATGGTACCTGGACAGTGGATGCTCGCGACACATGACGGGCATAAAGTCTATATTCCAAAAGCTAGTACCGCTTAAGTCAGGAGGAGACGTTGGCTTTGGAGGAAACCATAAGGGAAAAATCATTGGAAAAGGTTCCATAGGAGATGGAAAAATTCCAGTTATCAATGATGTACTTCTGGTGGAAGGATTATTTCATAACTTGCTCTCCATAAGCCAAATTGCTGACAAAGGTTACGATGTGATCTTCAATCAAACCGGCTGCAAAGCTGTCAGTCAAACAGATGGATCTGTTCTGTTTTCTGGGAAGAGAAGAAATGATATTTACAAAATCAAATCTTCTGAACTGCTATCTCAGAAGGTCAAGTGTCTCATGTCAGTTAATGATGAGCAATGGATCTGGCACAGACGCCTAGGGCATGCCAGCCTCAGGAAGATCTCTCAACTCAGCAAGCTAAATCTCGTCAGAGGATTGCCTCGTATGAAGTATTCATCAGAGGCTCTGTGTGAAGCTTGTCAGAAGGGAAAATTCACCAAGAAGCCCTTTAAAGCAAAGAATGTGGTATCTACAACAAGACCCCTTGAGCTACTTCATATTGATCTCTTTGGACCAGTGAAAACTGAATCCATTGGAGGAAAGAAGTATGGGTTAGTCATTGTAGATGACTACAGCAGGTGGACATGGGTAAAGTTCCTAAGGCACAAAGATGAAACATACACTATGTTTACCAACTTCATCACTCAAGTTCAGAAGGAGTTCCAAACTTCAGTGATTACTGTCAGAAGTGACCATGGTGGAGAATTTGAGAACAAAGCTTTTGAAGAATTGTTCAACTCCCAAGGAATCTCTCACAACTTCTCCTGTCCTCGCACTCCCCAACAAAATGGAGTTGTTGAAAGAAAGAACAGAACTCTTCAGGAGATGGCTCACACCATGATGCAAGAATCAAGTATGGCCAAGCACTTCTGGGCAGAAGCAATCAACACTGCTTGCTATATCCAGAAGAGAATCTCCATCAGACCAATTCTGGAGAAGACTCCTTATGAGCTATGCAAAGGAAGACAACCTGATATCTCTTACTTCCATCCATTCGGAAGTACTTGCTACATGCTCAACACTAAGGAGCAATTGGGTAAATTCGATTCTAAAGCTTTAAAATGCTATTTTCTTGGTTATTCTGAAAGATCTAAAGGTTTTAGAATGCAGCTGAAATCACGTTAAAAGGAAATCATATCCTTAATGAGGTTTTTCAAAATTCTGATTCAAATAACAATAAAAGATATTCAGTTACAGGTTATTCTTTTAACTCACAGGATTTGTTTCCTAATTATTATTTGCCTTACCAATCTACTAAGTGGGACCCGTTCCGAGTTCAAGTTCAAGTTCAAGGGCTAAAACCATGTTTGCCTCACGGTTTAAATCAAAAACAATTTATTACGCCCACTTTAGCTTCTCAGGAGAAGAACGACGTTGATGTCTTTGTGCATACATCTCCAAATCAAATTGTCAGGCAACAATTTCCTATTGTACGTGAGAGCGGTCCAACACAAACACCTCAAAAAAGTGCTCTACCCCTTACGTGCGTGGAGGCCGACGCACCAGAGACACCAGCAGTCGTGATCACCCCGAATACAAATTCATCAAAGAGAAGCTCTCAGCGAGGGCGTCCAAGGGGAAGCAAAAATAAACCCCAATCCTTGCCTGCGGATTTTTTAGAGCCTGTAGCTGGTGAAGACGGTGTGTCGACTCGCGCGCAAAGAGCTTGGCTGATAGGGAAACAGTTGGGTCTTAAACCAAGAGGGTCGGAAGCTTTGATGCTGAGAGGCTTAGAAGCTCAGATTCGTGAAAACCATCCCCATCTCAAATAGTTATGTCAGGGCCTTGGCTCACTTGGAATGTACGGGGCTTAGGAGAATCAACGAAAAGGGAGGCTGTGAAAAAAGCAGTTTTGCATTTGAAACCATAACTTCAGTTGCTTCAGGAAACAAGATTAAATAATCTGCGGCAGCATATTGTGGAGATTTGGACGCAAGCTTTGTGTATGAGTCATGTTGATGTCAGAATCATGATTTATTTTCTTGACAGTGATAATACAAAGTTTTAAGCAGTCAGTCTTAGAGCGCAGATTATGTTTCGAGGCTTTGAAAACACATGTACTGAACCATGATGGATTGGTGTTTTTGTGATTTTATTGCTGTACTGTTGGGGTTTGGATGCTGGTGAAGAAGCCTTTCAGCAGCTTGTACAGGATAGTAATTTAGCTGATTTGCCTTTAGCTAATGGGGAGTACACTTGGTTTTCAAGTCGCAACTATGGTTTGTGGAGTCGTTTGGACCGCTGGCTGGTATCTGATGAGGATGTAGGAGGATTGGATGATGCATCAAACATGGAATTGTTGAAGTTAATAATGTTCCTGTAGTTTTTGCCGTTGTTGTTGGCTGCTGTTACTATTGTTGCTATTTCTGGTTTGCTGTTGCTGCTGAACTTGGTGCTGTTGCTGTTGGTTGGTGCTGTTGCTGTTGAATTTTGCTGTCGTTGTTGTTGTTGGCTGCTGTTACTGTTGTAGCTGGTTCTGTTTTGCTGTTGCTGATTTGCTGGTGCTGTTGCTGTTGCTGAAATACGAAAATCACAAATTTGGAAGCATGTTGATGCTATTCTGTTGTTGTTGCTGTTGTTTGCTGTTTGCTGTTTGATGTTAGCTGCTACACGAAAATTATCAGTCTGGCTCTTCTGGAATCTTTAACTTCATGTGTGTCACTCAGTTACGCTATTTTAGCTTTTTCATGATTGTAGGGGTTGATTTCTATTGTATCTTGATGCAAAATGGCTATCCTAAGTCTGTGGTACTCTTTTTCCTTGCTAGGTTTTTATCCCAATGGGTTTTTCCTAGTAAGGTTGACGAACGCACTGTCGCGGGTGCGTGCCAAAGTATTCTGCTTTGAATGCAGTACAAGGTGTTGAACACCAGGATCGATCTCGCAAGGACTCGGTGAAGTATTAAATGATAATAGAGTAAAACAAGCAATTAAAAAGGGGTTTCGTTTATTTGATTGAAAAGTAAGCAAACATAAATTAAAAGAGATTTAAATCAGATAAGAGAAAGTGTTAGTCATCGGATTATAACATTCAAGTGCAACAAACCTTCATTGGTTACAAAAGATTAATTCTTCCTTATTGTTTCCCTAATTCGTGAGAGTTGATTAACTAAGCGAAAATCAATTCACAGTTTCCTAAACTAAGCGATTAAGAAACAGTTACGAACTAACATGAACTAAGCGAACATGCATCAACTCTTATTTCTAAAACTATGGAATTAAGCAAACCCTAGATCAGAAATAGAGATGAAGAGAATTAATAAAGAAGAAATTTGCATTAAGAATAGAACCTCAAGTTTGCAAACACAAGAATATTAAAAATCCTAAGACTAACTATGGAGTTTAGCAACTCATACTAGAAAAGATGGAGAAAGATATTAGGAGAAGGTGGAGGAGGTGATGGTGAGATGTGGTGAGGTGGTGTAATGGTCTAACAAAAGCCTAAACTCACTTATTTATACTAATAAATAAACTTGTTCATCAAGTAACAATCTTTGTTATCTAAATCTTTTCTAAATCTTCACAAAATCGGGCCCACATAAAGGAGTAAGCTGCCGAACAATCAGGCATTCTCGGGTCCCACAAGAAGTCTGAATCTTCGATTGAAGTAAACATGAGAGTTGTAGCTCTTTCAGTCATCTTCGCGGGCCTTCAATCGGATCCTAATTCGGAGTTCTGTAGCCCAGATATGATCATTTTAGTGCAGACTGTTCCAGACTCGCAGGATTAGCGACAGCAACTTTTCAAGGAAATTCTGACCAAGTTAGAGGCTGATTATAGAATTGTGCTGAACATGAAAGTTGTAGGGATTCGAGTTATCTTTCCAATGACATATTATTCGCCCTATTTGGATATTTTTAGCTCTGGATTCAACCTGTTCTAGCAAAACAGTCACAAAAACTAAAAGTGTAGAATTAAGCTCTTTTCCATGAATAATCCAAATAAACACTAATGGTCAAAACACGGCTAAGTCATAACAATTAAGCACAAAAATGTATATAATGAAGCTTAGAAAGACACACGTAAAGTGCATCAATTATGCGCTTATCAAATACCCCCACACTTAACCTTTTGCACTCTTGGGCAAAACTTAACTTCAAAGAAGATTCAGAAAATCAATTATGATAACAAGTACTTCCTAAAACATAAAAACTCAGCTCACACTTATCTTTGAGAGGTAGAAATTCAGATTTATGAGCAAGAAAACAACCACTTCATTTTCCACAAAGATTAGACAAATTAGATTCCATCACCTACATTCCAAGCCAACAAGAAATTTCAAATTGAACATCAAAGTTGGATGCAAGTGTTATACTCTCTACTCTCAAGTGTTTGGGCTTGTGTTTAATCATGCTTAAGAAACTCTCATCATCTCATGAAAACATGCATCTATCATAGGCTTGACAAGATTCTAACACACCAATTAAATTGAACAAATGCATACAAAGATCAAAGGACTTTTGAAGGTTGTAATGAAGTTAAGGTCAAGGAAGGATTTATGAAAGATATTCAGAGTTAAAACCTTAGGAAAAATAAGAGCAATGGGGAAAAATTCAAATTAAACTTACTCACAACCCCAAGAATTAACACATTCTTCCTTTTACAACTTCATTTTTTCAACTTCCACTTCCTTTTCTTTCTTTAGTACCTCCCTTCACTTTGTAACTTCTCTTTTTTTCTTTCTTTTTCTTTTTTTGACATTTGCATATTTTTCCCTTTTTTTTTCTTTCAACTTCTTTTCAGCTTGCTTACAATTTATCCTCAAGGAAGGCACCTCTTTTGAGCATATTAGACCATGCATTCAAATAAATCACCCCCGCACTTGTTGAATACTCATTCCCAAGTCAATTCCAAAGCTCTTACATTTCCTAAGGTAAGGTATCATCATTGTTTTTCACTTAGGCTTGTAATGAGCTACAAAAGAATAGAGATATTAGGCTCAAAGGGGCTAAAACAAAGGTTAAAACATGCAAGGTCAGCTTTTTAGGCCAGTAGCTTATTGAAAAAGAATGCCTTATCTCTTCAATGTATACACATGAACAACAATTTCAGTCAGAATCAAGTCAAGTTCTGCAGTGCATATAAACATGAGGAAATCACACAAGAAAGAAGAGAATCATGGCAAAGACATTACCATTCAAGTGTTTGGTCCAAAATCTCACAAGGTAGTCTCACATGGCAAGCATATAACACAATGAATCCAACAAATCAGTTCTCAATGCAAATCATGATGAACTCAAAATGCAAGCAACTTCATCCAAAAGAGACATGAAACTTAACAGAAAAGTGGTTACATTGCTCACAAACTCAGCATCTCTAAAACTCATTGAAAAAGTGTGAACTCTTTTATTGAAAACAATAAAAACAAAGCAAATAAATTGAAATTGCAACCTATCCTAACTGAGGTTCTACTACTCCTAAATAAGATTCCCACCCCCACACTTAAATCACACATTGTCCTCAACGTGAGGCACAAATCATCAAATAAATTAGACAAGTGTAATAAAAGAGAAAGGTTAGGAAAAACCAGGGATCAAGGGAGCTGGCAAGGCATGAAACCTGGTAATGCTCTGAATCTGCTATCACCTGGGTCCGGTGGAGGCCTTGCATTAAGGGGAAGCTCATAGTCTTGAGGCACAACAACAACAATCCACAAATCAGGTGGCTTTGGAGGGATCTCATCTGCAACAATCTTAACAGACTCAAACTGTTTTCTAGCACCTTTAGCATGACTCATGACAATGTTCAGTTTGAGTGAAAACTTTTTCCAAGCATGTGTACCACCTGAAATAAGAGTAAATGAAAAATCAGTACATTCAACAATCAACTCTTTGTCTGGAGGCTTCGGTAGAGGTTTCAAAACATATTCTTCTATGGAAATTGATTGCTTGCAATCAACAGAGTCTTCAATAAGCATGACTTTTTCAAAAATGTCTAGATTAATTAAAAGCAGCTTATGTGGAAAAATTGCTAATGTAGAACTACATTCTATATCCATCTTCTTAAGTTCATCCCCTGCAAAACACTTCTTGAAATCATCCAACAACTTATTTTCTTCTTTACTAGGATAAATCTTCTCACTCTTATAAGTTCTATGTGGAAGAGGGAGATATATTTCTTGTTTGTTGTCCTCATCATTAGAATTAGCATCAGAAGCAACATCAACTTCAAACTCATTAACATCACCAGAACCATCAGTGCTAGCATCAAGATGAGTATCAACACAAGGATTAACTTCATCATCAATCTCTGCATCAGCTACATGTTGCAATGTGGGAGCGTGTGCAACTAGCTCGTTAACTGGAGCTTGTAAATTCGCAGTATCTTGCAGGTGTTGATTAGCATTTGCCTTGAGATTTGCAGACATTTGGTTCAACATTTCTTGAATTTCTTGCAATATGGAAGGTTCCTCGTGTCGAGGTTGTTGAAACTGGGCTTGGTTTGCTTCATATTTCTTTGAAAGGTCTTCTTAAATTGGGGTGGATCATTCCAAGGTTGATGGAATTCCTCTTGTGAATGATGTGGATCATGAAAAGGATATTGAAATTCCTCTTGCAGGTAGTAGCATGGTGGTGCATAAATAGACTGTTGGAATTGCCCTTGTGGATGATAGCAAGGTGGGTCACACCAAATATTTTCAAAATTCTCTTGTGGATAACATTGAGGTGACTCAAACTGTTGTTGATAGCTCTTGAGCAACATTTGTGTAACAGAAAATTGTATCTCGTCGAGTTTGGCTTCTAGCTTATCAAGTTTAGCTTCCATCACTGCAAAAGCTCCACAAACCAACACTTGTTTCCGTTAACTTTTTTTTTTCACCACAACAAAAAAAAACAAAAAACAAAAACGTTAGTGGAAAAATAAACTAAACAAAAAAAAATCACGTTAGTAAAAAAAAAGAGTTCAACGTTAAAACAAGAAAACAAGAAAGAAAAAAAAAACAAAAAATTGAAAGGACCTGAAACAATAAAAGAAAAAAAAAGTTAGTAAAAAAAAAAAACAAATCTAGTAACAATAATAAGAATAATAATAATGAAGGGAAAGAAGATAGAAAAGATAGCAAAATAAAATAATAGAGAGAAAAGATAGAGAAATAAGAAAGAGATAGTGATATAAAAATAAAAGATAAGAAAGAGAATTAAAAGATATGAGATTGAGATAAAAGATATGAGATAGATATAGAAGATATAAACAAAAAATAAACTACAATCTAATAATAGTAAAAATCAAAAGGTGTATAATGCTGTTACGTTGGTTCCACTTTTTTTTCTTTTTCTTTTTTTTTTAAATAAAAACGAAAATAGAAATAGAAATAGTAAAATAATACAAAAAATAAAAAAAATACTCTAAAAACAATTAATAATCACCGAAGTCCCCGGCAACGGCGCCAATTTGACGAACGCACTGTCGCGGGTGCGTGCCAAAGTATTCTGCTTTGAATGCAATACAAGGTGTTGAACACCAGGATCGATCTCACAAGGACTCAGTGAAGTAATAATTGATATTAGAGTAAAACAAGCAATTAAAAAGGGGTTTCGTTTATTTGATTGAAAAGTAAGCAAACATAAATTAAAAGAGATTTAAATCAGATAAGAGAAAGTGTTAGTCATCGGATTATAACATTCAAGTGCAACAAACCTTCATTGGTTACAAAAGATTAATTCTTCCTTATTGTTTCCCTAATTCGTGAGAGTTGATTAACTAAGCGAAAATCAATTCACAGTTTCCTAAACTAAGCGATTAAGAAACAGTTACGAACTAACATGAACTAAGCGAACATGCATCAACTCTTATTTCTAAAACTATGGAATTAAGCAAACCCTAGATCAGAAATAGAGATGAAGAGAATTAATAAAGAAGAAATTTGCATTAAGAATAGAACCTCAAGTTTGCAAACACAAGAATATTAAAAATCCTAAGACTAACTATGGAGTTTAGCAACTCATACTAGAAAAGATGGAGAAAGATATTAGGAGAAGGTGGAGGAGGTGATGGTGAGATGTGGTGAGGTGGTGTAATGGTCTAACAAAAGCCTAAACTCACTTATTTATACTAATAAATAAACTTGTTCATCAAGTAACAATCTTTGTTATCTAAATCTTTTCTAAATCTTCACAAAATCGGGCCCACATAAAGGAGTAAGCTGCTGAACAATCAGGCATTCTCGGGTCCCACAAGAAGTCTGAATCTTCAATTGAGGTAAACATGAGAGTTGTAGCTCTTTAAGTCAGCTTCGCGGGCCTTCAATCGGATCCTAATTCGGAGTTCTGTAGCCCAAGATATGATCATTTTAGTGCAGACTGTTCCAGACTCGCAGGATTAGCGACAGCAACTTTTCAAGGAAATTCTGACCAAGTTAGAGGATGATTATAGAATTGTGCTGAACATGAAAGTTGTAGGGATTCGAGTTATCTTTCCAATGACATATTATTTGCCCTATTTGGATATTTTTAGCTCTGGATTCAACCTGTTCTAGCAAAACAGTCACAAAAACTAAAAGTGTAGAATTAAGCTCTTTTCCATGAATAATCCAAATAAACACTAATGGTCAAAACACGGCTAAGTCATAACAATTAAGCACAAAAATGTATATAATGAAGCTTAGAAAGACACACGTAAAGTGCATCAATTATGCGCTTATCAAATACCCCCACACTTAACCTTTTGCACTCCTGGGCAAAACTTAACTTCAAAGAAGATTCAGAAAATCAATTATGATAACAAGTACTTCCTAAAACATAAAAACTCAGCTCACACTTATCTTTGAGAGGTAGAAATTCAGATTTATGAGCAAGAAAACAACCACTTCATTTTCCACAAAGATTAGACAAATTAGATTCCATCACCTACATTCCAAGCCAACAAGAAATTTCAAATTGAACATCAAAGTTGGATGCAAGTGTTATACTCTCTACTCTCAAGTGTTTGGGCTTGTGTTTAATCATGCTTAAGAAACTCTCATCATCTCATGAAAACATGCATCTATCATAGGCTTGACAAGATTCTAACACACCAATTAAATTGAACAAATGCATACAAAGATCAAAGGACTTTTGAAGGTTGTAATGAAGCTAAGGTCAAGGAAGGATTTATGAAAGATATTCAGAGTTAAAACCTTAGGAAAAATAAGAGAAATGGGGAAAAATTCAAATTAAACTTGCTCACAACCCCAAGAATTAACACATTCTTCCTTTTACAACTTCATTTTTTCAACTTCCACTTCCTTTTCTTTCTTTAGTACCTCCCTTCACTTTGTAACTTCTCTTTTTTTCTTTCTTTTTCTTTTTTTGACATTTGCATATTTTTCCCTTTTTTTTTCTTTCAACTTCTTTTCAGCTTGCTTACAATTTATCCTCAAGGAAGGCACCTCTTTTGAGCATATTAGACCATGCACTCAAATAAATCACCCCCGCACTTGTTGAATACTCATTCCCAAGTCAATTCCAAAGCTCTTACATTTCCTAAGGTAAGGTATCATCATTGTTTTTCACTTAGGCTTGTAATGAGCTACAAAAGAATAGAGATATTAGGCTTAAAGGGGCTAAAACAAAGGTTAAAACATGCAAGGTCAGCTTTTTAGGCCAGTAGCTTATTGAAAAAGAATGCCTTATCACTTCAATGTATACACATGAACAACAATTTCAGTCAGAATCAAGTCAAGTTCTGCAGTGCATATAAACATGAGGAAATCACACAAGAAAGAAGAGAATCATGGCAAAGACATTACCATTCAAGTGTTTGGTCCAAAATCTCACAAGGTAGTCTCACATGGCAAGCATATAACACAATGAATCCAACAAATCAGTTCTCAATGCAAATCATGATGAACTCAAAATGCAAGCAACTTCATCCAAAAGAGACATGAAACTTAACAGAAAAGTGGTTACATTGCTCACAAACTCAGCATCTCTAAAACTCATTGAAAAAGTGTGAACTCTTTTATTGAAAACAATAAAAACAAAGCAAATTAATTGAAATTGCAACCTATCCTAACTGAGGTTCTACTACTCCTAAATAAGATTCTCACCCCCACACTTAAATCACACATTGTCCTCAACGTGAGGCACAAATCATCAAATAAATTAGACAAGTGTAATAAAAGAGAAAGGTTAGGAAAAACCAGGGATCAAGGGAGCTGGCAAGGCATGAAACCTGGTAATGCTCTGAATCTGCTATCACCTGGGTCCGGTGGAGGCCTTGCATTAAGGGGAAGCTCATAGTCTTGAGGCACAACAACAACAATCCACAAATCAGGTGGCTTTGGAGGGATCTCATCTGCAACAATCTTAACAGACTCAAACTGTTTTCTAGCACCTTTAGCATGACTCATGACAATGTTCAGTTTGAGTGAAAACTTTTTCCAAGCATGTGTACCACCTGAAATAAGAGTAAATGAAAAATCAGTACATTCAACAATCAACTCTTTGTCTGGAGGCTTCGGTAGAGGTTTCAAAACATATTCTTCTATGGAAATTGATTGCTTGCAATCAACAGAGTCTTCAATAAGCATGACTTTTTCAAAAATGTCTAGATTAATTAAAAGCAGCTTATGTGGAAAAATTGCTAATTTAGAACCACATTCTACATCCATCTTCTTAACTTCATCCCCTGCAAAACACTTCTTGAAATCATCCAACAACTTATTTTCTTCTTTACTAGGATAAATCTTCTCACTCTCATAAAGTTCTATGTGGAAGAGGGAGATATATTTCTTGTTTGTTGTCCTCATCATTAGAATTAGCATCAGAAGAAACATCAACTTCAAACTCATTAACATCACCAGAACCATCAGTGCTAGCATCAAGATGAGTATCAACACAAGGATTAACTTCATCATCAATCTCTGCATCAGCTTCATGTTGCAATGTGGGAGCGTGTGCAACTAGCTCGTTAACTGGAGCTTGTAAATTCGCAGTATCTTGCAGGTGTTGATTAGCATTTGCATTGAGATTTGCAGACATTTGGTTCAACATGTCTTGAATTTCTTGCAATATGGAAGGTTCCTCGTGTCGAGGTTGTTGAAACTGGGCTTGGTTTGCTTCATATTGCTTTGAAAGGTCTTCCAAAAATTGGGGTGGATCATTCCAAGGTTGATGGAATTCCTCTTGTGAATGATGTGGATCATGAAAAGGATATTGAAATTCCTCTTGCAGGTAGTAGCATGGTGGTGCATAAATAGACTGTTGGAATTGCCCTTGTGGATGATAGCAAGGTGGGTCACACCAAATATTTTCAAAATTCTCTTGTGGATAACATTGAGGTGACTCAAACTGTTGTTGATAGCTCTTGAGCAACATTTGTGTAACAGAAAATTGTATCTCGTCGAGTTTGGCTTCTAGCTTATCAAGTTTAGCTTCCATCACTGCAAAAGCTCCACAAACCAACACTTGTTTTTGTTAACTTTTTTTTTTCACCACAACAAAAAAAAAACAAAAAACAAAAACGTTAGTGGAAAAATAAACTAAACAAAAAAAAATCACGTTAGTAAAAAAAAAGAGTTCAACATTAAAACAAGAAAGAAAAAAAAAAAACAAAAAATTGAAAGGACCTGAAACAATAAAAGAAAAAAAAAGGTTAGTAAAAAAAAAAAACAAATCTAGTAACAATAATAAGAATAATAATAATGAAGGGAAAGAAGATAGAAAAGATAGCAAAATAAAATAATAGAGAGAAAAGATAGAGAAATAAGAAAGAGATAGTGATATAAAAATAAAAGATAAGAAAGAGAATTAAAAGATATGAGATTGAGATAAAAGATATGAGATAGATATAGAAGATATAAACAAAAAATAAACTACAATCTAATAATAGTAAAAATCAAAAGGTGTATAATGCTGTTACGTTGGTTCCACTTTTTTTTCTTTTTCTTTTTTTTTTTAAATAAAAACGAAAATAGAAATAAAAATAGTAAAATAATACAAAAAATAAAAAAAATACTCTAAAAACAATTAATAATCACCGAAGTCCCCGGCAACGGCGCCAATTTGACGAACGCACTGTCGCAGGTGCGTGCCAAAGTATTCTGCTTTGAATGCAATACAAGGTGTTGAACACCAGGATCGATCTCACAAGGACTCAGTGAAGTAATAATTGATATTAGAGTAAAACAAGCAATTAAAAAGGGGTTTCGTTTATTTGATTGAAAAGTAAGCAAACATAAATTAAAAGAGATTTAAATCAGATAAGAGAAAGTGTTAGTCATCGGATTATAACATTCAAGTGCAACAAACCTTCATTGGTTACAAAAGATTAATTCTTCCTTATTGTTTCCCTAATTCGTGAGAGTTGATTAACTAAGCGAAAATCAATTCACAGTTTCCTAAACTAAGCGATTAAGAAACAGTTACGAACTAACATGAACTAAGCGAACATGCATCAACTCTTATTTCTAAAACTATGGAATTAAGCAAACCCTAGATCAGAAATAGAGATGAAGAGAATTAATAAAGAAGAAATTTGCATTAAGAATAGAACCTCAAGTTTGCAAACACAAGAATATTAAAAATCCTAAGACTAACTATGGAGTTTAGCAACTCATACTAGAAAAGATGGAGAAAGATATTAGGAGAAGGTGGAGGAGGTGATGGTGAGATGTGGTGAGGTGGTGTAATGGTCTAACAAAAGCCTAAACTCACTTATTTATACTAATAAATAAACTTGTTCATCAAGTAACAATCTTTGTTATCTAAATCTTTTCTAAATCTTCACAAAATCGGGCCCACATAAAGGAGTAAGCTGCTGAACAATCAGGCATTCTCGGGTCCCACAAGAAGTCTGAATCTTCAATTGAGGTAAACATGAGAGTTGTAGCTCTTTAAGTCAGCTTCGCGGGCCTTCAATCGGATCCTAATTCGGAGTTCTGTAGCCCAAGATATGATCATTTTAGTGCAGACTGTTCCAGACTCGCAGGATTAGCGACAGCAACTTTTCAAGGAAATTCTGACCAAGTTAAAGGATGATTATAGAATTGTGCTGAACATGAAAGTTGTAGGGATTCGAGTTATCTTTCCAATGACATATTATTTGCCCTATTTGGATATTTTTAGCTCTGGATTCAACCTGTTCTAGAAAAACAGTCACAAAAACTAAAAGTGTAGAATTAAGCTCTTTTCCATGAATAATCCAAATAAACACTAATGGTCAAAACACGGCTAAGTCATAACAATTAAGCACAAAAATGTATATAATGAAGATTAGAAAGACACACGTAAAGTGCATCAATTATGCGCTTATCAAATACCCCCACACTTAACCTTTTGCACTCCTGGGCAAAACTTAACTTCAAAGAAGATTCAGAAAATCAATTATGATAACAAGTACTTCCTAAAACATAAAAACTCAGCTCACACTTATCTTTGAGAGGTAGAAATTCAGATTTATGAGCAAGAAAACAACCACTTCATTTTCCACAAAGATTAGACAAATTAGATTCCATCACCTACATTCCAAGCCAACAAGAAATTTCAAATTGAACATCAAAGTTGGATGCAAGTGTTATACTCTCTACTCTCAAGTGTTTGGGCTTGTGTTTAATCATGCTTAAGAAACTCTCATCATCTCATGAAAACATGCATCTATCATAGGCTTGACAAGATTCTAACACACCAATTAAATTGAACAAATGCATACAAAGATCAAAGGACTTTTGAAGGTTGTAATGAAGCTAAGGTCAAGGAAGGATTTATGAAAGATATTCAGAGTTAAAACCTTAGGAAAAATAAGAGAAATGGGGAAAAATTCAAATTAAACTTGCTCACAACCCCAAGAATTAACACATTCTTCCTTTTACAACTTCATTTTTTCAACTTCCACTTCCTTTTCTTTCTTTAGTACCTCCCTTCACTTTGTAACTTCTCTTTTTTTCTTTCTTTTTCTTTTTTTGACATTTGCATATTTTTCCCTTTTTTTTTTCTTTCAACTTCTTTTCAGCTTGCTTACAATTTATCCTCAAGGAAGGCACCTCTTTTGAGCATATTAGACCATGCACTCAAATAAATCACCCCCGCACTTGTTGAATACTCATTCCCAAGTCAATTCCAAAGCTCTTACATTTCCTAAGGTAAGGTATCATCATTGTTTTTCACTTAGGCTTGTAATGAGCAACAAAAGAATAGAGATATTAGGCTCAAAGGGGCTAAAACAAAGGTTAAAACATGCAAGGTCAGCTTTTTAGGCCAGTAGCTTATTGAAAAAGAATGCCTTATCACTTCAATGTATACACATGAACAACAATTTCAGTCAGAATCAAGTCAAGTTCTGCAGTGCATATAAACATGAGGAAATCACACAAGAAAGAAGAGAATCATGGCAAAGACATTACCATTCAAGTGTTTGGTCCAAAATCTCACAAGGTAGTCTCACATGGCAAGCATATAACACAATGAATCCAACAAATCAGTTCTCAATGCAAATCATGATGAACTCAAAATGCAAGCAACTTCATCCAAAAGAGACATGAAACTTAACAGAAAAGTGGTTACATTGCTCACAAACTCAGCATCTCTAAAACTCATTGAAAAAGTGTGAACTCTTTTATTGAAAACAATAAAAACAAAGCAAATAAATTGAAATTGCAACCTATCCTAACTGAGGTTCTACTACTCCTAAACAAGATTCTCACCCCCATACTTAAATCACACATTGTCCTCAACGTGAGGCACAAATCATCAAATAAATTAGACAAGTGTAATAAAAGAGAAAGGTTAGGAAAAACCAGGGATCAAGGGAGCTGGCAAGGCATGAAACCTGGTAATGCTCTGAATCTGCTATCACCTGGGTCCGGTGGAGGCCTTGCATTAAGGGGAAGCTCATAGTCTTGAGGCACAACAACAACAATCCACAAATCAGGTGGCTTTGGAGGGATCTCATCTGCAACAATCTTAACAGACTCAAACTGTTTTCTAGCACCTTTAGCATGACTCATGACAATGTTCAGTTTGAGTGAAAACTTTTTCCAAGCATGTGTACCACCTGAAATAAGAGTAAATGAAAAATCAGTACATTCAACAATCAACTCTTTGTCTGGAGGCTTCGGTAGAGGTTTCAAAACATATTCTTCTATGGAAATTGATTGCTTGCAATCAACAGAGTCTTCAATAAGCACGACTTTTTCAAAAATGTCTAGATTAATTAAAAGCAGCTTATGTGGAAAAATTGCTAATTTAGAACCACATTCTACATCCATCTTCTTAACTTCATCCCCTGCAAAACACTTCTTGAAATCATCCAACAACTTATTTTCTTCTTTACTAGGATAAATCTTCTCACTCTCATAAGTTCTATGTGGAAGAGGGAGATATATTTCTTGTTTGTTGTCCTCATCATTAGAATTAGCATCAGAAGCAACATCAACTTCAAACTCATTAACATCACCAGAACCATCAGTGCTAGCATCAAGATGAGTATCAACACAAGGATTAACTTCATCATCAATCTCTGCATCAGCTTCATGTTGCAATGTGGGAGCGTGTGCAACTAGCTCGTTAACTGGAGCTTGTAAATTCGCAGTATCTTGCAGGTGTTGATTAGCATTTGCATTGAGATTTGCAGACATTTGGTTCAACATGTCTTGAATTTCTTGCAATATGGAAGGTTCCTCGTGTCGAGGTTGTTGAAACTGGGCTTGGTTTGCTTCATATTGCTTTGAAAGGTCTTCCAAAAATTGGGGTGGATCATTCCAAGGTTGATGGAATTCCTCTTGTGAATGATGTGGATCATGAAAAGGATATTGAAATTCCTCTTGCAGGTAGTAGCATGGTGGTGCATAAATAGACTGTTGGAATTGCCCTTGTGGATGATAGCAAGGTGGGTCACACCAAATATTTTCAAAATTCTCTTGTGGATAACATTGAGGTGACTCAAACTGTTGTTGATAGCTCTTGAGCAACATTTGTGTAACAGAAAATTGTATCTCGTCGAGTTTGGCTTCTAGCTTATCAAGTTTAGCTTCCATCACTGCAAAAGCTCCACAAACCAACACTTGTTTCCGTTAACTTTTTTTTTTCACCACAACAAAAAAAAAACAAAAAAAACAAAAAAAAACAAAAACGTTAGTGGAAAAATAAACTAAACAAAAAAAAATCACGTTAGTAAAAAAAAAGAGTTCAACGTTAAAACAAGAAAGAAAAAAAAAACAAAAAATTGAAAGGACCTGAAACAATAAAAGAAAAAAAAAGGTTAGTAAAAAAAAAAACAAATCTAGTAACAATAATAAGAATAATAATAATGAAGGGAAAGAAGATAGAAAAGATAGCAAAATAAAATAATAAAGAGAAAAGATAGAGAAATAAGAAAGAGATAGTGATATAAAAATAAAAGATAAGAAAGAGAATTAAAAGATATGTGATTGAGATAAAAGATATGAGATAGATATAGAAGATATAAACAAAAAATAAACTACAAGGATCGATCTCACAAGGACTCAGTGAAGTAATAATTGATATTAGAGTAAAACAAGCAATTAAAAAGGGGTTTCGATTATTTGATTGAAAAGTAAGCAAACATAAATTAAAAGAGATTTAAATCAGATAAGAGAAAGTGTTAGTCATCGGATTATAACATTCAAGTGCAACAAACCTTCATTGGTTACAAAAGATTAATTCTTCCTTATTGTTTCCCTAATTCGTGAGAGTTGATTAACTAAGCGAAAATCAATTCACAGTTTCCTAAACTAAGCGATTAAGAAACAGTTACGAACTAACATGAACTAAGCGAACATGCATCAACTCTTATTTCTAAAACTATAGAATTCAGCAAACCCTAGATCAGAAATAGAGATGAAGAGAATTAATAAAGAAGAAATTTGCATTAAGAATAGAACCTCAAGTTTGCAAACACAAGAATATTAAAAATCCTAAGACTAACTATGGAGTTTAGCAACTCATACTAGAAAAGATGGAGAAAGATATTAGGAGAAGGTGGAGGAGGTGATGGTGAGATGTGGTGAGGTGGTGTAATGGTCTAACAAAAGCCTAAACTCACTTATTTATACTAATAAATAAACTTGTTCATCAAGTAACAATCTTTGTTATCTAAATCTTTTCTAAATCTTCACAAAATCGGGCCCACATAAAGGAGTAAGCTGCTGAACAATCAGGCATTCTCGGGTCCCACAAGAAGTCTGAATCTTCAATTGAGGTAAACATGAGAGTTGTAGCTCTTTAAGTCAGCTTCGCGGGCCTTCAATCGGATCCTAATTCGGAGTTCTGTAGCCCAAGATATGATCATTTTAGTGCAGACTGTTCCAGACTCGCAGGATTAGCGACAGCAACTTTTCAAGGAAATTCTGACCAAGTTAGAGGATGATTATAGAATTGTGCTGAACATGAAAGTTGTAGGGATTCGAGTTATCTTTCCAATGACATATTATTCGCCCTATTTGGATATTTTTAGCTCTGGATTCAACCTGTTCTAGCAAAACAGTCACAAAAACTAAAAGTGTAGAATTAAGCTCTTTTCCATGAATAATCCAAATAAACACTAATGGTCAAAACACGGCTAAGTCATAACAATTAAGCACAAAAATGTATATAATGAAGCTTAGAAAGACACACGTAAAGTGCATCAACTATGCGCTTATCAAAGGTTTTAATGAGGCTCTTTCTT
This sequence comes from Lotus japonicus, assembly GCF_012489685.1. Lineage (NCBI taxonomy): Eukaryota > Viridiplantae > Streptophyta > Magnoliopsida > Fabales > Fabaceae > Lotus > Lotus japonicus. The sequence continues at coordinate 14,187,556 of NC_080045.1, forward strand.
GGGATTACGCTTTTGCCATTTTGCGGGTTGGTGGTGGGTTTTGGTACCTCAGACTCATGTAACTTTGTACTTCGCCTGTTTTGCTTCTTTGGCTCAGGCTTACTTATTATTAATATATCTTTCATTTTCAAAAAAAAAATATTATTCATCAAACTGTTGAGGAATCTATTCAAATTAGATTTGATGATAAGCTTGGCTCAGAAAAGTCAAAGCTGTTTGAAAGATTTGCAGATTTAAGCATTGATTTTTCGGAAGCAAATCAACCAAAGAACAGCTCAGAGGATGTTGCTCCAGAGGCAGAAGCATCTGAAGTTGCTCCAACAACTTCTGATCAGCTTCAGAAGAAGAAAATAATAGTTGTCTCTCATCCAGAAGAACTGATTATTGGCAACAAAGATGCTCCCGTCAGAACCAGGTCTATGCTCAAACCTTCAGAAGAGACTCTTCTGAGTCTGAAAGGACTTGTTTCTCTCATTGAGCCCAAATCAGTTGATGAAGCTCTTGATGACAAAGGCTGGATTCTGGCAATGCAAGAAGAGCTAGATCAGTTCACCAAGAATGATGTATGGACCTTAATGCCTAAACCCAAAGGTTTCCATGTCATAGGAACCAAGTGGGTATTCAGAAACAAGCTGAATAAAAAGGGAGAAGTAACAAGAAACAAGGAAAGACTGGTGGCTCAAGGCTACAGTCAATAAGAGGGGATTGATTACACTGAGACCTTTGCTCCTGTAGCAAGGCTTGAAGCTATAAGGCTACTGATCTCCTTCTCAGTAAATCACAACATCATTCTCCATCAGATGGATGTCAAGAGTGCCTTCCTCAATGGCTACATTTCTGAAGAAGTGTATGTGAAGCAACCTCCTGGCTTTGAAGATGACAAATATCCAGAGCATGTCTACAAGCTCAAGAAGTCACTCTATGGACTGAAACAAGCTCCCAGAGCGTGGTACGAAAGGCTCAGCTCCTTTCTTCTACAGAATGAGTTTGTAAGGGGTAAAGGTGACAATACTCTTTTTTGCAGAACCTATAAGAATGATATTCTTATAGTTCAGATTTATGTTGATGACATCATTTTTGGTTCTGCTAATCCTTCTCTGTGCAAGGAATTTTCCAAGTTGATGCAGGCTGAATTCGAAATGAGCATGATGGGAGAACTCAAATACTTCCTGGGAATTCAAATAGATCAACGACCAGGAGTCACCTATATCCATCAGAAGAAGTACACCTTAGAACTTCTGAAGAAGTTCGACATGAGTGACTGCAACATCTCTAAGACTCCAATGCATCCAACATGCATTCTTGAGAAAGAGGAAGTTTCCTCTAAGGTTTGTCAGAAGCTCTATCGTGGAATGATAGGCTCTCTTCTTTACTTAACTGCCTCCAGACCTGATATATTGTTTAGTGTGCATCTCTGTGCTAGATTCCAATCAGATCCTAGAGGGACTCACTTAACTGCTGTTAAGAGGATCCTCAAATATCTGAAAGGAACCACTAACCTTGGCTTGATGTATAGAAAAACATCAGAGTATACACTTTCAGGTTTTTGTGATGCTGACTTTGCTGGAGACAGAGTGGAAAGGAAAAGCACCTCTGGAAGCTGCCATTTCCTTGGAGCAAATCTTGTCACTTGGTCAAGCAAGAGACAGAACACAATTGCTCTATCAACGGCAGAAGCAGAGTATGTCTCAGCTGCTACGTGCTGTACACAAACCATATGGATGAAGAATCATCTGGAGGACTATGGTATGTCTCTGAAGAAGGTTCCTATTTACTGTGACAACACAGCTGCTATCTCACTCGGCAAGAACCCCATTCTACACTCAAGAGCAAAGCATATAGAGGTAAAGTATCATTATATTCGTGATCATGTTCAAAAGGGCACTCTATCATTAGAGTATGTTGATACTGACCATCAGTGGGCAGATATTTTCACTAAGCCCTTAGCAGAAGATAGGTTTTTATTTATTCTTGAAAACCTGAACATGGACTTTTGTCCAGAGTGAGGTTTTCCTCAGAACTTCTGACCTTGGTACTTCTGAAGTCATCAGATGTTACCCTTTTCAGAAGATACTCGATCAAAAGCACTTAACCCACTGGTTAAACTTCTGTGGTAGGCAACAATACATGTGTCACTTCATTTGTGACATAGTTCCTTGAGTCGCGTGGTGTATCTGCTATAATGATAATGCCTACTCTCCTCCACTATGCTATTTTCAGACTATCTATTTTAGAACCGTTGATCTTGTTTTTACTTTTATCTCTTCTTAAAATCTCGACGGTTATCATTTAACCCACTATACGCACTCTTCACACACGATCTCCCACACTTACACATACGGTTTTAAAACTCTTCGTGTGCATTACATTCATTCTTACTCTTCTCTCCAATATTCCTCTCTTTCTCTGAACCCTAAACCTCACTACCGGAGAATCATGGTCAAATCGAGGAAATCAAGAGCAAGTGCTACTACTTCTTCCAAACAAATTGTCAAAGACCAAGAAACTCAAAGATTTGAAGCAGCTCAACAGATTCTGGACACACCCAATGTGGTCACCTGTGTCAAGAAAGCTGAAGAACTGGTTGTGTGCAACGAAGCAAGAGTGGACTTCGACAACCTGGCTGATCATGGTTTCGACATCAGGGATCAAGTATACTTACAAGGTTGGTCTGGTTATTTCAATAGGCTCTGTGGTCCTATTTACCACAAACTGGTGGTGGAATTCTGGAAAAATGCAGTTTGCAACGACTACTACGTCGTCTCCCATGTGCTGGATAGGAAGATTGTGATTTCAGAAGAGTCCATTGCAAAGCTACTGGGTATGGAGTTTCAACAGGGAAAAAGGATCAAAAACGTTGATGCCAATGTTCCTGGCATGAGGAAGCTTGTTAATTTTGCTATTTATGACAACCGGACCATGGATAGAACCAAGTATGCTATAAAGGATCTGAAGCCCCAGATGAAGATATGGCAGAAGATTTTCATATCCTGCATCCATCCCAGAACAGGCGGAACTGATTACCTCAATGCAACTCAGAAGGTAATCATGTACTACATTTCTAGGGGTGAGCCTGTATGTCTGCCATTTCTGCTTTTCAACTATCTGAAGGAATGTGTTGAGAAGTCAAGAACTACTGGAGGTGAGAACAAGAGGTCTATTTCTTACATTCCTTATGGAAGGTTACTCTTAGATATCTTCACTCAGAATCAACTGGTCAAGGCTCTTTTTTATCTGGGACTTCATGATGATTTGGCTATGACCATTGGAGATCCTCTCAATGGAACTAAGCTGAAGAGAATGCAGATTATTGAGAAAGTTCAGATTGAACCGAAAGAAGACACATCTGAAGAGATTCGTCAGAAGAACTACCCTGTTAATGACTTTCCTCTATGGTCTAAAAAGGACAATCCAGCATGCATTCTGGAGTATGTGAGGATGCTCATAAGAGAAGGAGATCCTATCACCTTTGAAGAATTTGTCACAACTCTTCCTGACAGTCCTCCTGAATTGCCAACAAGGAGAGCCAAGAGAACAATCAGCAAGCCTTCAGATCCCAAAGGCAAAGGGATTCTGATAGAGAAGACCAAGAAGATAAAGGCAGCATCTAAGTCAGTGGTCATCAGGGAACCAGTTCCAGAACCCTCTCCTGAAAGAACTCCAGAAGAGTCATATGAGGAATCTCAATCTGATGCCTCTGAGAGCTCTATGGATTCTTCCTCTGGAACTCAAGAAGAAGAAGTTCCAGCTAGAAAGAATGTCAAGAGAAAAGCAATTATTGAAGAATCATCTGATGAGGAAACCGAAGATGATGTTCCTCTTGTAAAAAGGCAAAGGATTCAAACAACTCAAGTAGAAAAAGAGGTTGAGCAGGATGACTGTGAGATCATTGAAAATGTGCTCCAAGTCATAAGGGAATCAGGAGAAGCTGAAGAATCCACTGATTCAGATGTAGAGCCCATAGGCAAGAGGTTGAAACTGCCTCTGAAGGGTCCTCTTCAGAAGAAGGAGTCAGGACCAAAGCTAGCATCTGAAAAGATCTCAGAAGCACAAAGAGAGAGGAGATCTAAGACAGCTTCAGATCCTGCAAGGACTGCTAGACCCACCAGTTCCATCCCTCTCAGAGAATCAAGTAAGATAATTACTGAAAGCATTAACTCTAATTCTGCTTTAGTAGTTATTCCTGAACAACCCCTGCCTATATCTACTTCCATGCCTACCTCAACCCAAACATCACCCACTCAAACAGAATCTCAAACCCAGACTTTCTCTCAAGCTGAAACACAAGCTCCTCAATCAAACATCCAAACAGCTACCACTGCCATTCCATCCATCCCAATTCACACCTCTTCCACATCCACCACAACTGAACCTGTACTTCCTTTCAATTCTTTCATTCAAGGTATTGTTCAAAGTGAGGCTACTCTGAGAACTTTGGTTCAACATTTCACTCCCACGCCTCCATCCACTTCACAGACCCTCCTATTAACTCAAACTGGTGAGATCCCTGCTGAGGAAGAAAAAGAGGATGATGATGTTCAGATCCTTGAACCGCCCTTCAATGTGAAGCCTCTTCAACAAGTAGCTTCCAACTTTGAAGATCAGCTTCAAGATGCTGCTGAAACTTCCTATGTGTCCTTGTCCAACTATTCTGCAGTAAACTCACGAGATCTGAGTTTTACCTCACCTGAGAAGACTGCTACCTCAAGGCAAAGGCAAGTAACGATCTCTGAAGCTGAGCATATGGATGAATCTGATCATTCAGGAATAGAGAAGAACCATGAGATTGACTCTATTCCTTCAGGACAACCCAGACCTGATAGCTCCAATGCCTCAAGCTCCAATGCAACCAAAACTTCTCAGCCTGTTCTGACCTTGGCAACTTCCTTCCGACCTCAAAATCTTATTCAACTCATTCAGGAGTTCTCTGAAGAGGCAACCAGAAGACTGAAATGGTTATATCAGGTAACTGATAATCAGTTTGATGCCTCCTTTGTTGATGGTTTGTGGTCTGCCTTCGGAAGATGGTCAGAATGCAAAGCTTATGAACTTCAGAAGCAGCTTAGCAGTGAGAAACGTCTGAGAATTCATGATGCGTCTGAGAGAGCCTATGAGCAAAGGCAGAGAGTGCTGCACAGGGTCTGTGAACCCTTGAGAAGAGCTATGGCTGAAAGACACTATGTTGTTTCTGAATGTACCTCAGAAGATGCTGAGATGACTCCAGCAGAGGTTGCAGAAGACAGCTCTGACGGCATAGTTATTCTGGAAGATGCAGATGCTAATGAAGTTGAGAAGCAAAGGCCAATTCAAGTTGATGCTGAAATGTCATCAGAGGGTGAAGTTCCTACTCATACTCAAGCTCCAGAAGTTCCTACTTCAGCTCAAGCTCCAGAAGTTGCTACTCTTGCTGCCAGAATTGACAGAATTCAAGATGATCAGCAGAGACTATTTCAGATGGTTGAGCAACAAGGACTTGGTCAGATTGAACAAAGCAGGCAGATCCAGGAATCCTCCCGCAGAATGGAAGATATGATGAAGTTCCTGATCGAGAATCTTCCCTCTTCATCCAAGCCTTGAACCCCTCTCCTCTGTCTTGCATGCATTTATTTGTTTTGAGTGAATTTATTTCATGTTGACTGTGTTACATTCTTATTCTATTATTCAATGCACCGTCCACTTAGTAACTCACATGCTTTTATGATTAGATAAGTTTTATGCATGTTTTTCGGTTACTTTTCCTCCTTATAATCTCTGCAATCCTTCTTCTCCATCACACCGCAATTCACTTCACATCAGTCAATTCACTCTCCCCTAAATTCTACTTCAAGAATGACTTCTGTAGAATGCATTTCTGAACTCAAGACTATGGTATTTGACCAAGTCTTTCCGTGGAGCGTTAATCTATCTACTTCTCAGATTTCTCAAGCTCTTGAGAAGATTGAGAATCTTCTGACGTGTTGGCTAACATCCCATCAGACTCACTGTCTTCAGAATTTTCATGAAATTCTGAATGACCTCCTTCGTCTGACCACTCGCCGGAAGGACATTGAAGATCAGTTCCAGGGCATTTGTATGCTTCTGGAATATGAAGAAGATCAAAACGAAGCGGATCAAGATGCTGTCCGGGAGAATGAAGCTCTGAAGGAAGAACTAGCTACCCAGTTAGCCTCGATTGATCAGGACGTACGTCCCCTACATCTTCAACTTCTCTCCATGAAGAACTCTCGTGCTTTTCTATGTATCTAGGACTAGTTTTCTTCATTCCTCTCTATCCTCTGTACTCTTTCTCCGTTCAGTAATAATAACAGCTTCATTTTGCATCATTTCCTTGTTTGTTATTGTTATTGTTGGCTTTGCTTTTCACTCTTTTTGATTATGACAAAAAGGGGGAGTACATAAAATGGTTTTGATAAACTTTTTTATATTATATAAAACCAGTAGAGGAGAATAAGTATCAAATACTTATAGCACATAGATATTGTCAAGCGTCTCAAATAAGGAATACATTTTGTTCATATTCTGAACTAATTTGCTTCTGACGCCTTATTCCAATTATATATGGACAAGACTCATGTTCTTATGTGATCTACGCAAGTTCTGAACCATCACTTCTGATGAGTATACATCCTTCTACGCGTATCTTCTGATCACATCACCAAGACTCCGAATCTAGACTCTTCATCATCTCATCAAGTCATAGATTCAGGTGTAAGATCAAGTTTTGATCGAGTAGTACAACTCTATGTTTTGATGATTACAAGTTAACATTTTAGTATGAACAATTATGGTACTCTAACGTGTTTTTCTGAGTGTGCTATTTACAGGCTCTGACCTCTATTTTATCTCACACAAATCAGAAGCACTGTGCATAAAGAGTGACCCAAGCAACGCTTTCGCAACATCTATGTTCACTCTGAACAGTAGAAATGCTTCAGAAGATCTGAAGTCATACAAGCTCTGATATGGACTCAGTCACTTGAAGTTCTGAAGATCCAGACGTTCTGACAACCCAGACACTCTGAAGGTTCAGATGCTCTGATGGTGTAGAAGACTCTGAAGATCCAGAAGCTGAAAAGTGGAAACTCTGATGTCCAGAAGCAAGATGACTCTGAAGACCATGTACTTCCCTCTGAGTTCAGAATCAGAAGATACAACGGTCAGAGGATCTCTGCTTCCCTCTGACTTTGATCAACTAGCTTCACAAGTTCCAACATGAAGCATTCCTCTGATCAGAAGTCTACTAGGTTTAAAGGTCAACTCACTATCCAAGTACAAAAGCAAATGTACTATCCTGACGACCTACCTAACATTCTCAGCCACAGCAGAAGCTGGAATTTCCAGAACTGCCCTCCAACGGTAGCATTCCCATGCAGCGTTCAAACCCTAATCCTTGGAGTATAAATAGAGGCTGAAGATTGAAAGAAGCGGTTGGAAGAATCTCACACGCCCAAGCTATATTCAAATCTTCTAAGCATTCTTTCATCTGAATTCATTGTGTTTACTATTAGCTTTTCAGAAGCAAATTCTTTGTAAACATTCTTTCTTAAACAATTGTTTAGTTACCTTTAGGAGATCAAGGTTGATCGGATCCTAGAGAAGACTAAGAGAGTGAATCTTAGTGTGAGCTACGTCAGTGTATTGTTAGTCACTTGTAGGTTTCAAGTGCAGTTGTAACATTTACCTGATTAGTGGATTGCCTTCATTCTAAGAAGGAAGAAATCACCTTAACGGGTGGACTGGATTAGCTTGAGGGATTTATCATGTGAACCAGGATAAAATCCTTGTGTGCTTTTCTATCTCTTATCTTAAGCACTTTGTTCTCGAAAGATTTGTTAAAATCTTTAAGGTGGAAGTTTTATTCTAAAAATGTTATTCAAACCCCCCCCCCCTTTCTACCGTTTTTCATACCTTCATCAGGGGGAGTCAGGGGGAGACCCCAGCTCAGAATCAGGTATTATCCCAGATTCAGAAAGAGCAATACTAACCGTTACACAAGGATAAGTTTAATCTCTGATCTCTTCTCTCTTGTGTATTCAGTTTATTGGTTAAGAATTGTTCATCAAAATACTTGTTTTGCCATCATCAAAAAGGGGGAGATTGTAAGATCAAGGTTTGATCAGTGGTTGCATCTTTATATTTTGATGATTACAATTAAGGTTTGTGATGATGAACAATTGTGGTACCCTAACTTTTGTCTCTTTTAGTTGTGACAAACAGGTTCTGAATCTGACCCAAGCCTATTTATTCAGAAGAAGAAGAACCAAGGGATACTGAAAAGAGAGCTCTAAAGCTTACCATGTTCGTTCAGAACAGTGGCAAATCCTTCAGAAGTTCTGAAGATACAAGCTCTAAAGAGGTACTGAAGAACCAGAGTCAGAAGTTTTGAAGACCAGATGTTCCAGCGGAACGGTTCAGAAGTAGAAGACTCAAGTTCTGAAGACCTGCAAGAAGTTGGTTCTGAAGACCCAAGCCATTCTAGCTCTGACGTTCAGAAGTTCTGAGAAACTTGTTTAGAAGCTGAAGTTGCAAGGTCAGAAGAATCCAAGCTTTAATCTGACGATGATCAGAAGCTTCACCAACGTTCATCTGAAGCACCTCAGATCTCAAGTCAACTGGTGAAAGGACAGGTCGCTATCATAGTACAAATCGTACAAGGCTCAGTCTGTCCGCCACCTACCTCGTTCAGCCTAGCAGTCTGATATTACAAGATTGCCACTCCAACGGACAAAACCCTAGCAACGGCTACATCACATGTCTTGGAGTATATAAAGGCTGAAGAAAGAAGAAAGAGGCTAAGAAACTTTGCTGAAATCATTCAACTTATACGAACCAATCTCTTAACATTATTTCTTCACTGTTCTTAAACATCTGAGTTTACTATTAGCTTTTTAGAAGCACTTCTTGTAAACCCGAAACCTGTTACATTACTTTGTAAAGTTCCTTAAGAGACCAAGGTTGGTCGGATCTTGAGAGGACTGAATCAAGGTTGATTCAGTGTTTAGCTAGTCTTAAGAGGATCGGTAGATCAGCTTCTTAAGAGGATACTAGTGAGAAAATTAGTGTATTGTTAGTCACTTAGCAGGTAGCAAAGTGCAGTTGTAACACTCATTGATTTTAGTGAATTGCCTTCATCAGAAGAAGGAAGAAATCACCTTCACGGGTGGACTGGATTAGCTTGAGCTTTTATCTCAAGTGAACCAGGATAAAATACTTGCGTGCTTATCTTCTTATCCCTCAGCACCTAGTTCTTATCTTTGAGTTTGGAAAAAGTTCTAAAAGTATATCCTTTATTCAAAAACTCTATTCAAACCCCCCCTTTCTAGTGTTTTTCGCACCTTCACGCCTAATTCCATTCCTATACATTAGGATTACTAGATGATTAACTCTATGTCGGACTCTAGATGTCGTAGCTTCCGCTCTTACGTCGAATCAAGCGATATGTTCTAGGTGCGCAACTAAAACATAGCATTAATAACAAGAGAAAATCATTGAATCATGTAATAGAAATGATATTTTCATATAGAAATCAAGAGAAACACATCATAGTTAAAGGCTACATCCAAATCAAACAAAAATGGTTTAGCAATCCATTTCCATGGATGCTTTAAGGCTTACAAAGATAAACAAGTAGATGATGAGGATCAGTGATGTCCGCCGAGCGTTCCCACGTCGATGGATGATCAAAGAGGTCCAAAACTATCTTCTTCACCTTTGTTCTATGAGTTATGTAGTCTTTTCCCTAATTTGTTAGCTTTTTTCTAAAATACGCTTGTCTGTTCCTTTTATAACAGTTTTGTTTGCTCAAGCGGTCCAAAGTTTGCTCAAGCGAACTCTTTCTTCAACGTGAAGGAAGGGATTGGGAACCGCCTTTCAACCGCTCAAGCGACCAAATGTTCGCTTGAGCCAACTTCAGAGCCAAACACTCAAAACCTTCTGTTGCTAGATGGCTTGAGCAAACTTCTGAGCCAAGCACTCAAAACCTTCTGTTGCAAGATGGCTTGAGCAAACTTCTGAGCCAAGCACTATTCTTTGATGCTTTCTTATGATTCAAGCCTCTTTGAAGCAATCTTCATTCCCAATTCATTCCTACATCAAAATTTGATAATTAATACTTAAATTCTCCAAGGACCTCTACTAAACCATATCTTCACAATTGAGGGTAAATTTGATAGTTATTTCACATTTCTAACCTAAATAAGTGCCCAAAAATGATATCAAACTTAAGTAAATTTGACACTTATCAACTCCCCCCAACTTGAAACTTTGTTTGTCCTCAAACAAATGGTATTGATTATAAAAAAAAATGTAGACAAGGTTCATTCAACAAGCATGGTTCCAAAACTCTACACACTGCATGATTTCCCAATTTATGAAAACAAACTTCTCTAAGAAAATATCATGTGATGCCCACAACAATTTACCAAGATCATGATACAATAGCATATTCAACATGAGATTCCAAGAACAATTTGAATTTCCTACCTTTCAATCAAGGATTTGCTCAAAACTTTTCATCTGCTGAACAACTCAATAGATCAAGGACAAGTGTTTCACTCAAATCTATCAATGAATCACATAAATCAAACTTGCTACCTGTCTTAGTAATCATTAAACTGCATGGTTAATCCAGAATCACAAAGGTCTTTCTAGGGTTGTAATGGGGCATGGTTTCAAAAGAACATTGGTTTTTCTGGATAATCAAACACTTTCTAGCTAAGAGAGCACAAAATGACATGTATCACAACTAATAACCTTCCACCCTCTCCTCAACCAACTCTCTCTTTTGATACCATTTTATTTTCATTTGTATCACACTTCACCCCTTTCATTCCCTTTCAACCTCTCAATCTTTCTTTTTGCTTTTCATTTTTTTCTTCATTTTTTTATATACACACATTTTTTTTAATACACACAAGATTGAGAAATTGATAATTTCAAACCAAGATATTAATAGCCTCCACTCCCCTCAACTTGCACACTTATATACAATCTAATCATTCATGCTCTCTCAACTTAGAAAGTAAGGAAGAGATATTGTTTTTCTTTTAAGCTTGGGATCATATACAAGAAACAAGAATTTTTTTTTTTAATTTTTGCCTCAAATGGGGTAACAAAGTGATTTCCTAAATAAGGGTAGACTATATGGCTAAGTAGTTATTTACACTAAAGAACAAAATGCCTTGGTCATTTTCTTTCATTCCCATGCAATTCCAAACAATTAGAGACTCAAGCAAGTTCAACTTTGTAAAACAATGATGATTCTCTCTTCCTCTCATCTCACTAGTGTTTAGTCACACTCCCTCACCCAGCTTAGATATGTATCCTTGATTTCAAGCATTTTCAAACAAATTGAGCCTATGACCTCATGTGGATGATGCATTAATATCATATCATGGCATCAAGTGAGTGCAAAACACAATGATCATGGATTTAAAACACAAAATCATGCTTAACTTGAAAGATTTTTCAGATCCCATGCTCATTATAAACCAAACCAGCTAGCAACTTTCATCATTGGACAAACAAAAGAAAAAAACAATACTGAAAAACCAAGTATCAACATACCAAAAGAACTAAACCAAGTAACATCAAACCAAAAAGTAACAGTCTAAAAACAACTACTAAAACCAACATCAAACTAAAATAAAGTACTAAAGCTGAAATAAAATGACAGAATTATAAAATGAACACTGTATGGTGTGCTGCAACTATGTCATCATCCTTGCTCTACATTAGATACATTATCTGCATCATCTCCCACTCCCTCCTCTGGAAATGGACTGTCCTCAGGCCATTCAGTAGCTTTGTATCCAACTTTCTGTTCTCTGCGATCCTGCATGGACACAATGATCATGGATTTAAAACACAAAATCATGCTGAACTTGAAAGATTTTTCAGATCCCATGCTCATTATAAACCAAACCAGCTAGCAACTTTCATCATTGGACAAACAAAAGAAAAAAACAATACTGAAAAACCAAGTATCAACATACCAAAAGAACTAAACCAAGTAACATCAAACCAAAAAGTAACAGTCTAAAAACAACTACTAAAACCAACATCAAACTAAAATAAAGTACTAAAGCTGAAATAAAATGACAGAATTATAAAATGAACACTGTATGGTGTGCTGCAGCTATGTCATCATCCTTGCTCTACATTAGATACATTATCTGCATCATCTCCCACTCCCTCCTCTGGAAATGGACTGTCCTCAGGCCATTCATTAGCTTTGTATCCAACTTTCTGTTCTCTGCGATCCTGCATGGACACAATGATCATGGATTTAAAACACAAAATCATGCTTAACTTGAAAGATTTTTCAGATCCCATGCTCATTATAAACCAAACCAGCTAGAAACTTTCATCATTGGACAAACAAAAGAAAAAAACAATACTGAAAAACCAAGTATCAACATACCAAAAGAACTAAACCAAGTAACATCAAACCAAAAAGTAACAGTCTAAAAACAACTACTAAAACCAACATCAAACTAAAATAAAGTACTAAAGCTGAAATAAAATGACAGAATTATAAAATGAACACTGTATGGTGTGCTGCAGCTATGTCATCATCCATGCTCTACATTAGATACATTATCTGCATCATCTCCCACTCCCTCCTCTGGAAGTGGACTGTCCTCAGGCCATTCAGTAGCTTTGTATCCAACTTTCTGTTCTCTGCGATCCTGCATGGAATGTATTGCATTCAGTCTAGAATATAACTGATCCTGCACAACAGCCACCTTCAATTCAAAGCATTTTGTATAATCATTCACATGTTCATTTTGCACAATTTTTTTTTTTTTTTGAGCAAGAAGTTAATTCCAACAATCTTTGATTTTAGAATTAACCTCAACCAACTAGAATTCAAGCATTTCATTCTGCACATGTTTTTATAATTCACAACATCATTGAGACCTTTTTCAAACATGTGGTGTGCAAAAATTCTTACCTTCATGTTTCATTCATGTAACTTCATCATATCTCATACAATTAATCTCATATTCACATCCAATTTCATGAAACATGATAATCAATCAACCCATTCAAAACAGATTTCAAGAACCCAAAATCATACACAAAAATATCAAAGAGCCTTACCATGTACGAACAAGTTGATACACAAACAAAGTTTTGGTTCTTTTGGTTCAAGAAGCAACAATAACTAGAACGGAACCAGCATGAAACAAAGATAGAAGGGTCCAAATTTCTGAATAATTTCTTAACAACCCAACCAGCATGAATTGATTCCCAAAATAGATTCCAAATTGAAACCCTAAAATTGATGGAGAAACAAAGGAAAAGGAGAACTTACTTGTTGTTCTTGGTGAGAGTGGGACGTGGGTGAGAGATGAAGCACGAGGGTTGAGAGAGGGTGAGAAAGTGAGAAAGTGAGAACGAGGGTTGAGAGATGAAGTGAGAACGTAATCGGTGCTGCTGTATTGCTTCTCTCTCTCTCTCTCTCTTTTTTCTTTTTATAGGCGTTATGTTCCCTTAAGCCTTCGCTCGAGCGAACTTTAACTTGGCCCAGACCTTGGCTTAAGCAATCCTTTTCCAGTAGAAAATGCAATTTCTTAGGTAGAGTTCGCTCACAGCTTCGCCCAAGCAAACACTTTTCAGTTTTAAAACAGATTTTCAATGGAACTCCGAATTTTGCCAATTTTCTTTTTTTTTACAAAACTTTTACAACTAAAATTCATAATACTTACCTTGACTATTTTCCATGAATCTCTCAATGCTGCACCCTTCAATTCAGACATGTTACACACTCAAATTCAATTAGTTACTAACCAAAATCATGAGATTCACAAAGAAAAAGCTTAATTCAGTTTCAATGATGTTGAATATCTTTCTCATGATCAAATCACTTTATATACTTGTAAGAAACTTGTATGGATCCAACATTCATGCAAAAGATCACAGTTTCTGCAAAACTCACTTTACATGCTCTTTTAACAGCTTTTTCCACAACTCAACACCTTAGATTTTGTATCTCTCACTTTTCCTACTTTCTAAACACTCCTACCCTCTAGTTAGACCATTTTAAACTTGTGGAAACCTTTGAAATACACAGATGAGTAAAAATCATTCTCACTTTTCTTAGGATTTGAAAACTTGTTCACTTTGAAAAATTACCAATCCATTGCATCTCAAAATCATCAAGTTCACTTTAAAACTGTCCTAATGCCTAAAATATAATCATTTAGGTGCACAATTGAGCTTGATCAATGGGTGGAAATGAAAATCTCTACTGTTTATGCAGAATATGGCTCAAAGGGACTAATTTTTCACCTGATGCTCACAACCTCATATCCCAAATTTTTCAAAATGCTCAAATCATACAAACCTATCATTCATATGCCTGTCAAATCACTATTTGGACCTGTTACAATTCTTAAATGCAGATTATTCACAGAAATCTCTCAAGACCCAAATTTCACTCAAATTTCATGCATTTTCACAAGTCACTTCCTTGAATTCAAAATTCATCAATTTCATTGCTTACAAAGCCTTTGAGCACACTCAACACACTATATTAAACTTGTGAAGAACACAACTACAAATATTTAAGCACAACTTCAAAGATTTACACAAAAACATACTAAAACACCTAAAAACAAGAAAATCACATCAAAACACTGGGTTGCCTCCCAGGAAACGCTTCTTTAACGTCAATAGCTTGACGCTTTGAAATTCAATTTGTCAACGAGACCAAAGAAAAGAGGAGAGAATGGTTCCCTTCTTCCTCTTTGGTTCCTTCTCCTTTTTCAGAAGTTCGTTGAAGCACTTTTCACAAGTAGTAACAACCTTCCACATCTTAGAAAACTTTTTCTTCTTTCTTATCCTTCTTTTCTTCCCTAATTCGTCCTTCACATCCTCTTTAGCATCAAAATCACATTTTTTTTCCAGAAAGTTTAGATTTTGCATTTTCAAGCTCAAACAAATGACTCAATGCATCAATTAAAGATGATGATGGATCATGTTCAACAAACAGCTTTTTAAGATCAAAATCAACACATTTTACAAGTGAAATCATACCTTTGCCTCGTTGATGATGATTACCATTAAATTTAAAATGTACCTCTTCTTCTCCTTGTCTCACCTTTAGGATCCCAGTATCCACATCAAACGCAGTCCTGGCAGTGATAATGAATGGCATCCCTAAAATTATTGGGACCTCTTTGTCTTCAGGCACATCTACAACTACGAAGTCTATGGGGAAGTTCAATTGCTCAACCATCACAGCCACATTCTCTGCAACTCCTTGAGGTAATTTGACTGATTTGTCAGCTAGTTGCAGTGTCATCCCTGTAGGCTCTACTTCCATATCTCCCAACCTTTTCAACAAGGAAAGAGACATTAAATTGATGGTAGCCCTAGAGTCTATCAGTGCATTACAGGATTGATTGTTGTCGAGTTTAACAGGCAAGACAAGACTCCTAGAACTTCTATGCTTTGGAGGTGGTAAGCGTTGCAGAATTGCACTACAACGTCCATTGGGCTGGATCACCTCATCTTCATGCAGTTCTTTCAACCTGTCCTTTTTCTTCAAAAGCTCTTTCATGTACTTGCCATATGAGGGAATTTTCTCCAATGCCTCAGAAAATGGCATTGTGATGTTCAAATGCCTGAAAATGTCAATAAACCTCCTCATTTGCCTCTCATGATCAATATTCTTAGAATTAGGAGGATATGGCAAGCGTTGGATAGGCGGACTCTACTTGACTTTTTCACTCTCTTTCATTTTTTCATTTTTTTCACTCTTTTTCTTTTCCTCTCCATCTACAACCTTTTTTTTTATTTTTTTCTTCTTCTTTTTCAATTTCTTCCTCTTTTTCACTCTCTTTTGGATCATGGCTCTCATTTTTCTCTTCATCCACATCAACCTCATCATCAACCTCTCCACCAAATACTCTCCCACTTCTTGTGAATATTGCATTGCAATGCTCCCTGGGATTGTCTTCTGTATTGGCATGGAACTTCCCTTTCTGCTCAGCAGTCAGCTGACTCAATTGTTTAGCCATCTGTCCAACCTGTACTTCTAAGTTTTTAATAGATGCATCAGTATTTTTATGGTTGGATACTGAAACCTGCATAAATTAATTTAGTGTATCCTCCAGTTTGGAAGTCCGATCTTGGAGCGGTTGTAACTGTTGTTGATTTTGGTAGGGTGGTGGTGATCTGCTGCTAGAAGGACCTACATCTTGTCTCCAGGGCTGGTTGTTGTTGTTATATTGATTTCCACCCCTTGGATAAGAATTTGGATATTGGCCTTGTCTCTGTTGATTTCCCACATAGTTTACTTCTTCCTGATTCTCCTCACAACTACTAGTATGATGATCACTGATGACCCTAGTTTAGTAGTGTTTTTAGGGACATTTTGTAGTTTATTTTGAGTCTTTTTATTGAGTCTCATGTAGTGTTTCATGCATTATCATGCATTTTTATCTTTCTTTAAGTTTTTACTTTGTTTTGGTAATTTTATAGTTTTATAGGGACCTTTCTTGCATTTTAAGTAAGTTTAGGACTTGCATATCTTTTCTACTTGAATTGAGGGTCTTTTGTGCTAATAAACTCTTGGAAATCCTAGATATTTTCCTTACTTTGTTCCCAAGCAGCTAGGTCTGAAAACTGATGAAGAAAGAAGGTCAAAAGGCTTGGAAAATTGAAGGGAGGATTAAAGGGGAGTTAAGAAGAAGGTCAAGAGGCTTTCTAGCATGTAGAGAGCGCTCAGGCGCTCGTGTTGAGCGCCTGAGCGCCAATTGGATCGATGTTTACATGATGCTAGAAAGGAATTGGCGCCTGAGCGCTCCTGATTGAGCGCCTGAGCGCCAATTACTTCCAGGGGCCATATTTTGAGCTTGGAATTGGCGCTCAGGCGTGCTTAATTGGCGCCTGAGCGCCCAGACTCGACCTGTTTGCCTATAAATAGGCTTTTTGTCATTTCTTTTGGAACCTTTTGTCATTTTTATCATTTTGTTTCATAAGTTAGAAGAGAGAGCTTGAGTTCTGAAGCTTTGGGAGCTTTCCCTAGGCCTTATGTTCCAGGTTTTATCTTTATTTTCTAGCATGGATTTCATAGCCATGTTTGGCTAAAACCCCTTTTGCTTTGGGTTCTTTGTAAGACTTTGAATGTTTTAGCTATCAATCCTTTTCTATTCATGATGTTCTGAGTAAACCCTTGAATCTCACTTCTATGCTTTATCTTTCAAGCTTGAATGCATGCTAGCTTCTTACTTTTCTATAATCATAACGATAGTTTGTTATAGAATTGGGACTTGTTGTGAGATTACTCCTTCTATACTTGCTACTAGGAATAGAGGAAGGGTTGGGGTTTGTTGGCCTGATTTGTATGCTTAGTGCTTCTAGCAAATGTTTAGGTTATCAAGGAATTGAACCTATCTTTTGATTAGGAAGGGTTTTCTTTGCGAGGCATCGAAAGATAACTAACTAGGCTAGAACATCGAGGAGAGACTCGGGATTAATTGAATAGGAAGGTTTGCTAAAACTGAAATAGTTGAACAAGAACCCAAGGCAATCTCATCTCTGTTTTTCAATCGCTTTATTACTTGATTACTTGTCTTTTTACAAACTTAAGAAACAACCAATCATTAAAACTGAATTTTACTCGCTTTTCAACCTTGAACTTGACTCTTAAACTGAATTCACATTCCAATTCCCTGTGGTTCGATAAATTAAAACCGGGTAGATTCTGTACACTTGCAGAAGAACCAACAAGTTTTTGGCGCCGTTGCCGGGGAATTGTTTGTGGTTTTTGGTTTAAGTTTTTAGTTTGTGGTTTTATTTTTGTTTTGAACTTGTCTAGAATTGGTGCTACTAATCTTTCTCTGTTTAGTATCAAACTTTCAGGCTACTCTCACAAGAGACACCACCATGGGTGGCCAAATGACGGAGGAGGAGATGCAAGCCCATATCGAGGCAAGAATTCAAGAGGGGATCACCCTCCGATTATGTGAACAAGAAGTTGAGAATGCCAACCGGTCTCTTCGGGAACTCACTTCGGCTACCATGAGTTATGACTATCCCGGGAGCATTGTCTTTCCCGAGGGAGTGGGAAACTTTAAGTTAAGACCGGCATTCATCAACTTGGTGAGCCAAAACCAATATGGTGGAGGTACTTTGGAAGATCCACATGCTCACATGGAGAGGTTCATCCGGAATTGCAACACTTACCGTGTGAACAATGTTCCGACGGATGCAATTCGGTTGAGCTTGTTTCCATTTTCTTTGAAGGATGCAGCTGAGGAATGGCTGAATTCACAGCCTCAAGGGAGCTTCACTACTTGGGAAGACTTAGCAGAAAAATTCACAACAAGGTTCTTCCCAAGAGCCCTTCTGAGGAAATTGAAAAAAGACATCATGAATTTTGTGCAACCCACTGAAGAAAGTCTCTATGAAGCTTGGGAGCGCTTCAAGAAGCTATTGAGGAAATGTCCTCAACACAATCTCACCCAAGCTGAATTGGTTGCAACATTTTATGATGGTCTACAGTACTCTTGGAGGTTTGGCCTAGATGCGGCTTCAAATGGCGAGTTCGATGCTCTTCCCCCACAAGCGGGGTATGACTTAATAGAAAAGATGGCAGCGAGAGCCATGAACTCTGAAAATGATCGCCAAACCCGAAGGAGTAAGCTTGAAGTGGAAGCTTATGACAAGCTCTTGGCCTCCAACAAGCAACTCACCGAACAAGTGGCGGAGATTCGAATGCATATTAAGGAGACCAAGGCTACTTTGTGGTTGATCTAAAAACCAATCCTTTGCTTGTCCAAGTAGAGGCAAGGGAAAAAGCCTCAGAAACACGGCTTCTTCCTCAGCTTGTGTAAGACCAGCAGTGCCACAAAGTTCATAGAACTTTGTCAAATGCGTGTGCGGATTCTCGTGGTCCAAACCAGCAAATGGATTGGCATACATCAGTTGTACCAATCCGAACTTCATCTCAGGTGGCCTCTCATTCCCTGCAGGTCTTCCGAGCCTTGTCATGTTCCTCGGTGAGAAGTTCACAAAACCTGCATTATTATCTCCATTGTCACGACCTGGAGCAGCTGCCATTGTTCTATCCTAAGAACATTGAATGTAGGTAAAGTACCCAAAGTGCGAGGAAAGTGATATGAGTGTTTTAGAGAGATAAGTTCTAACCGCTAGAGAGAGAGAGTGAATAACTGAATTTCAATCTGAATATTTCTCAAATGAGCCAAGAGTCCCTTACAATTGGTAACCGTCCCCTATTTATAGGTGTGGAGTTGGGCTTGGCACTACTAATGTACCTTAATGGGCCAGTTGGGCCTTGGGGAGAGAGGCCCAAACCCCTGGCGCGCTCCCTGTCTAAGGCCAATGCCCCTGGGCGAGGGACCCTGGGGTCTCGCCCAGTCCACAAGTCCACAAGACGCCGAGCTCGAAGCATGAGAGCTAAGTGTGTCTTTAAGCAGAAAAACTCAAGGCGAAAGCCATAAGAAACTAACCAATGCTAAAACCTAAAGCGTTTAACAAAATGAACAACAATAGCTAACATGGCCCGGTGAGTAAAGCTTTTAAAATCTGAATTTTAGACTTCTTGTTGTGTTCCCCCTTTCCCGGGTGAGCAGAGTCCACAAGCAGTCTTGTATCAATGGCATTTGGTCCGCTCGCCCCTGTAAGATCAAGTTCTGATATAGTAGCACAACTCTATGTTTTGATGATTACAAGTTAACTATTAAGTATGAACAATTATGGTACTCTAACGTTGTTTTCTGAGTGTTCAAATGACAGGCCAAGATTCTGGTTCTACTTCACATATTTCAGAAGCATAATGTTCAAAGAGTAACCTCTGCAACGCTTTCGCACGTACTATGTTCAATCTGAACAGTAGATCAAGCTTCAGAAGATCTGAAGATCATAAAGCTCTGATATGGATTCAGCTCACTAGACGCTCTGAAGGATCAGACGCTCTGAAGGATCAGACGCTCTGAAGGATCAGAAGCTGAGTAGTGAAGATTCTGAAGTCCAAGAGTAAGCTGGCTCTGAAGACCAAGTACTTCTCCTCTGAGTCCAGAAGCAGAAGGTACAAAGGTCAGAGGATCCAAGCTTCCCTTTGACTCTGATCATCAAGCTTCACAAGTTCCAAGATGAAGCGTCACTCTGATCAGAAGTCAACAAGGATAAAGGTTGTGTCGCTATCCAAAGTACAAAAGCAATTGTACCTTTCCTGACGACCCTACCTAACTGATTCAGCCACAGCAGAACCTGGAAATCCCAGATCTTCCCTCCAACGGTAGCATCTCCATGCAACGTTCAAACCCTAATCCTTGGAGTATATAATTAAAGAGGCTGAAGATTGAAAGATGCCGCCTAAGAAACCTATTCACGCGCAAGAAATATTTAAAATCTTCTTAGCAATATTTCTTCAATAGAACTAAGTGTGTTTACTATTAGCTTTCCAAGAAGCATTTATTTGTAAACCCAAAACCTTCAAACAGTTGTTTGTTTTACCTATAGGAGATCAAGGTTGATCGGATCCTAGAGAAGACTAAGAGAGTGAATCTTAGTGGTAGCTAAGTCAGTGTATTGTTAGTCACTTTGCAGGTAGCAAGTGCAGTTGTAACAAAACTCTGATTAGTGGATTGCCTTCATTCTAAGAAGGAATAAATCACCTTAACGGGTGGACTGGATTAGATTGAGGGATTTATCAAGTGAACCAGGATAAAATCATCTGTGTGCTTTCCTTATCTCTTATCTCTGCACTTTTATCATTGGTGATTGAAGAGATTTATTTAAATCTCAAGTGGGTTAAGTTTTTAGTTATAAAACGCTATTCAAACCCCTATTTATATCGTTTTTCATACCTTCAATTGGTATCAGAGCGCAAGTTCTGATTACCACACCTAACAATGTTCAGTGATCCGGGCCGGTGTGAAAAACTAAAATGGCTGCCACCATTGAAACGCAAAAAGATGTCTACAGTGCAAAGCCTCCTATGTTTGATGGGCAAAGATTTGAATACTGGAAAGGCAGGATTGAAAGCTTCTTTCTGGGCTTTGATGCAGATCTCTGGGATATTATAGTGGATGGCTACGAGCGTCCAGTTGATGTTGATGGCAAGAAGATCTCAAGATCAGAGATGTCTGCAGAACAAAAGAAGCTTTACTCATTCCATCATAAAGCTAGAACTATTCTTCTAAGTGCTATTTCTTATGAAGAATATCAAAAGATCACAGATCGTGAGTATGCTAAGGGTATCTTTGATTCATTGAAGATGACCCATGAAGGAAACAAGAAGGTGAAGGAGTCAAAGGCGTTGGCCTTGATTAGAAAGTATGAATCCTTCCAGATGGAATCCAGTGAGTCCATTGAGGACATGTTCTCCAGATTCCATCTACTCATTGCTGGAATTAGACCTCTCAACAAGAGTTACACAACTGCTGATCATGTCATGAGAATTTTGAGAGGTCTTCTAGAAAGCTGGATGCCTCTGATAACTTCCTTGGAGCTCACAAGAGATGTTGATCAGATGAGTCTGGAAGAACTCATAAGCATACTGAAGTGTCATGAACTAAAGCGTTCTGAACATCAGGATCAGAAGAAGAAGTCCATAGCCTTGAAATCCAAATCTGAAAAGGCTAAAGATCTCCAAGCAGAAGAAGAAGAAGAATCTGAAGAAGCCTCTGAAGATTCTGATGAGGATGAGCTGACTCTGATCTCCAGAAGGCTTAACCGCATCTGGAAGCACAGGCAGAGCAAGTACAAAGGCTCTGGAAAGTATAAAGGAAAGAATGAATCTTCTTTTGGTCAGAAGAAGTCTTCATCAAAGGAAGTCACATGCTTTGAATGCAAAGAATCAGGGCACTACAAGAGTGATTGTCCTAAGCTGAAAAAGGACAAGAAGCCAAAGAAGCATTTCAAAGCTAAGAAAGGCCTCATGGTAACCTTTGATGAATCCGAGTCAGAGGATGTTGACTCTGATGAAGAAGTTGTTAAAGGACTCATGGCTATTGTCAAGAACAAAGAAGCAGAGTCAAAAGAAGCAACTAACTCTGAATCAGCATCAGAGGAAGATCCAGACTCTGACGATGAAAATGAGGTATTCGCTTCTTTCTCAACCTCTGAACTTAAATGTGTTTTGTCTGATATCATGAATAAATATAACTCTCTCCTGACTAAGCATAAAAAGTTGAAAAAGGATTTCACTGCTGTCTCTAAGACTTATGCTGAACATGATAGAATTTGTAACACCCCGATTTCCAGGTGTCACTTTAGTAACCAAAAGTAAACTTTACGCGGAAAACAGGTAATTTTTTTTCGTTTGATTCCTTTTAAATCAAGCAATAGAGAAATAAAGACATAACCCCAACACTAACTAACCAACACACAAATATATACACATGTACAGCCTCAGCTGCACTCCCATGTCACGCGCACTCGCAGTGACTCCAAAGTAGTGTGCCCGTAGGCAAATAGTTACAGATCCAGAAGTGTGAGTGAGAAAATCATAATTACAAACCACTAGGAGGAAGTCGGCCTCAAAATGGCCTAAGCAAAGACCCCTATGGTCCGACTGACTCACTGTGATCCCTCAGTAAGAGAACCACACAAAAGCCATGCGTCGGGAACCTACCCTGTCCCAAAATATGAATGACGAATCAGAGCTATTACAGTAACAACTAACTCAAAAGGCTCTAACCACCCATAACCCACACTACTATCATCGACCCTCCCTCGAACAGTCATGAAGTCCGGGTCCTCGTCGAAAGCTTCAGTAATAGTCGTTCCGCTCCGGGTCTTTCCCGCACAACGAATCATCACGAACCGGCTGACGGACGCCTGGCAGCAGGCCGACCGCCCAAGCACAAACATACAAACAAAGCCAAGGCGCTAGGGTCAACTTACAGAATACAATAGATATACAATCAACATGCGATAAAAGGGGTATATATATATATGTTGTATATATACATATAAGTTATGCACTGCTTACCCTAAGGTTTATACATAGCATGTTATCAAATCTCTTACACAATTCAGTCATAATAAGATGCATTGTGTGCCAGTGCAGAATATGCTGACACAAATCCGAATAACGTCACTCTGCTTGGCGACGGGACAGAACAACAACGTCACTCTGCTTGGCGACGGAACAAATCAACAACGTCACTCTGCTTGGCGACGGAACAAATCAACGACGTCACTCTGCTTGGCGACGGGACAAACCAACGGTATTGCCACTTATAGGCTGGGCACCTCGAGACGGTCGTAACACTGGCCTCGTGTTTAACCATTTCTGCTCGGGCGTCGCTTATCACCTTTGGCTATAGTCAAGACGATACAAACTCTACATGGTTTGACCATTTCTGCTTGCTATGCCGAACATCAACAGGCACGATGCAACTCTACATGGATGATCGTTACCTCCTGTTGTGCCAGATATAGTCAGGACCGATTCAACTCTGCATGGCTGATCGTTACTTCCTGTTATACCGAAGTACTCTGCTTGGCACTTCATCGCGTATATGCACGTGTGCAATATGATTATCAAAACCAGAGTCAGTGTCGGTCAATACAACACGACTTGGAGTTAGTGTCGGTCAATACAACACATCTCCCACCACAAAACCCACAAACAAAACCCAGAGTCTGTGCCGGTCAATACAACACGACTCGAACAACACTACCAGGAGTACTAGAGTACTCGGTGACTTTCAATCATCACCATAGCTCACCTCAGTGGTTTTCCCCAATTCCAAACTCTCTCCAAACCCACAACATAAGTCGACTTTTCCCCGCCTTTCGTAAATATTTTCCCCTTCAGTTCTCCTATGCTTAAACGTTAATAAAAATTGTTTCAATTCGAATTAGCCAAGTTATGAGTTTATTTCTCAAAGTCTAAGTTTCCCAAGTCTTTATTTTTCGAAAGCTCTATCATTCTAAGTTTCCAAAAATCAACCACCCAAAATACACTTCCCGGGGAAAGTCTAGGAATTCCAACGAATCCCAACAAATGGCTAAGTCTCAAACCCCACATTTGGACTTGCCTAGGGTTGTTCATCCAACCCGAGATATCAAAGATCACCAGATCAATGAACCTCCACTCCGAAGTTGCGTCAAAACGCTCAATCCAACAGAAGCACAACATCACAAGTTATGGAAAAGCATCATAACATCAACTCAACATCATAAACAACATCAGACAAAGCATAAGTCGAATTTATCGACGCCTATCATGCAATCATAGCTAATATATGTAAGTTGCCCTAACCTCGAGCTGATCCAGCTTCGCAAATCAAATCTCCTTCACAGGAATGCCTTGAAACTTCCAAAGTTCCTTCAACTGAACCTCGGAGGAAAAACAAAGCAGAATCCACACAAAATCGATTAGTTCGATCGCAATACAATACATAAACGATAGACAAAGCATTAAAGCTTCAGAATAGGACAATCAGGTACGAAAAGACAAGTTTTCGAAACCGAAAAACTCCCCCCTAAAGGAAATAGTCCACGGCCTCAAAGGAAAAAGGGCTTCGGCTCTTTTTCTTTGATCAAATCAATTCACAAGGTAGTTTTAGGGTAAAACTAAGGCAAAGAAACTGTCAGAACAATTTTCGGACAATCGGGCCGAAATACGACTACGCAGGGGCATTTTGGTCCAAAATAAAGGCTCAAAACTTCAAAGTTATCAGTTCTGAAAACAAATTTGACAGCAACGATCCTCATGACTTCCGTGACAACAAATCCTAAAGGCACGAAGTCAGATTAAGTCTTTTCGACAATAAAGTTTCGAAATGTGAGCAAAAAGGGTTTTGAAACAGTTTTTCAGATCCTGGACAACTGGATCACAATCAGCGTTTACTGACAGAGGTTTTAGGCTCATGGAAACCTAGAGAACATAACCCAAGCAAGAAATCGAAGAAAACGGACAATTTTAGAAAAAGCTCAAAACTTAGAGCACAGAAACGACTACAGAAACTCAGCAGAAACAGTAATCAGAGGTAGGAATCGTGTTAGTTACCTCGATACCTAGAAGTAGGGACGAACTGCACGAAGATTGGTCAAGATTTCACGAAAATCTCTCCTCTCCCTCTCTCTCTACAATTCTCGGCCAAAATGGTGAAAATGAAGAGGATATTAGCTTTTTCGCCTATTTATAGGCGGGTGAAATCGCGGGAAAATGAAAATTTCGCGATTCCGATTTTTGCAGCACGATCACCGTGGAATTCTAAGAGAGATTCTGGCGTCGGAATTCCAGAACTCAAAACAAATATCTAGGATTTGGGAAAAACGATATCGAAAAACTCAAAAGCGGTGTCGGTTAATCTGCCCCGAAAAACTACTTTTTGCTGTGATGCTCAAACGACAAAACTTCCAACTGAAGAAAGATTGGAAACGCCGAAACAAATCTGGCAACGCGGACGGAATCTTCGTTAGAAGTCCCGAATAGAAAAAGTCTTCATCCATTGCTCGAAAATAGGGTTTCGAAGCAAAGAAATTAGCGTCGGCGGACATCCGAAAAGTGAAACCTATCGTGCGTACAGTCCAGAGTTCCGAAATGAAACGCTGGTCGATGGAAAAATAAAGAGAATCTTTAAATTTTCCGAGAGTTCGAAATCTCACTCAAAACGTTGCTTTAAGAGCGAAATAGTCTATTCTAGACACGCTCGCCTTAAGGCAAGTGTGCAGACGACTCGCACTAACTCCGAAAACAACTACGCAACATTCCTCAAGCAATTCCTGAACTTTCTTCTTCATTAATCTTCCTCAAATGTCAAACTCCTGTCACGCTTACACTGATTCTACGCGTGAGTCGGAAACTAGCTTGTTCTGAAAATCCAGGTCTTACAATACTCCCCTCCAAAAAGAAAGTTTCGTCCTCGAAACTCAGAGTTCTGCAAAAAGTTCGGAATACAGTTCCTTGATCTTATCTTCCAATTCCCATGTAGTAGTGCCTGTGTCATTGTTCCTCAAAATCTTTACTTAAGCAATCTGCCTTCCCCTTAACTGTTTCACTCTTCTATCCCCACTGCTAACTATCGGCGTCTCAAAAGACAAAACATCATTCAACCTCATGTCGTCTGACTCGATTACTTGCGTCGGACCTCTGCTTGAAATGATACCGGTTGGCATTCCGTGCAGTCGCACAACCTTAGCCACTTACTTCTTTACTTTCGGTCGTCCGGAATTCTTCTTAAACTCAGTGCCTCTCTGTCATCATAAAGTAGATACTCAACTTGTCCTCGTGATCTTCATCTACAGTCCATCACTTGTTCGTTCGATAACTCTTAGACGAAACATTGTGTTGGAATCTAATAGTCCATTAACGTCACATCCAACTTCGTAACTATCATCACTCGCACAATGAAATCAATCTCCTACTTAGTCACCATTCGAATTAAAAATCGACTTATGTCCTTATTTCTTGTCCTTCACTAATCTTATCCCCTTCAACATCAAGTTATCAACAACTTATAAGATAATCCTCTTCTTAATATCTAACAATCCATTATTATCGTCTTCTTCCTTAGAACTTCCCTCACTCAAACCTATTTACACTTACTGAAATCCCTAACACTTCGCACGAATCGAGACTTATCCTCTAGAAGATTAAATCATAACTATACCTCAAGGGACTTAACTAGCCATTGACTCTTAAACTCTACGAAACTCGTCAAAATATAACACCCTCAGATATTCGTCTTAATACTAACACCTTCCTTTTTGTGACTCAATCACCATCTCGTCAATCAACTTCTTAATTTCTCAATCAAATTCTGACAAACTTCAAGTCCTACACACCTTAGACAGACATTCATAGATTTAAAACCTAAACCTTCACCAAGTTTGGTCCTCTAATGACCTTTAATTCTTCAATACTTCTTAAATGAATATCCGTTTCTTAAAACTATAACTCCTTCATTTACCCAAACGACCTGATAAGTGTCGTCATGCTTCCACACTCACCACCTGATCCTGATATCCATAATCATAACTTATTATGCTAACATCATTCAAATCTTATCACATGTCATTATGTCCGCAACCTCATAATCAACATCAATCGATCACCGACCTTAACACTCCACACCACCCAGAATTCCTTTACTTCAGGATCTCTCTTATACTACACCTCAATGGTCTTAACCCGAAACTCACCTTCAGGTCTTCAATCTTCTAAGATTCAACTCCTATTGTCACACCTACAACCATAAGATCTCCTACTCGTACGCGATTCTCGACTCTCAAGATCAATCTTAACCCTAAGATTTCAATCCAACTTAGTAAATCTCACTTAGTAATCCTAGCATATTTCTTTGAAATCCATATCAACAACCTCGAGTATTCAACTTATGCTAAAACTTTCTGTCTCCAACTTAATCATTAATTCAACACTTTTCAAGCGAAAATTCATCTCTTAAGACTATAATGTCTCCACATATTAATCAAACGCTTAGCAAAACTTATTCCTCGAACTCGACTATAACAATCTAGTTCAGAGCTAATTCTTCTCAATCTCGCTACCATCAAACAATCATCTATAACCGGATATTAAATCCAACCTATCTAATCTCTAATAATCCCACGTCAGAAATCACATAACCTATGACTTCATAACTTCCGAGAAAATACTTAAAGATTTTCCAACATCAATTCTATTGGCTTAGTCTACCTCTACTTGGAGTAATCACACGAACTAACCAATCAATGTCTATACGAAAATCATCAACTTCCAAAGGTTCAAATCTTAATCTTGTACAATCAAATGCTTAACACGAACTTTCCTCCCAAATCCGACTAATCCTCAATCAATTCAAATTCATCTTACCCGTCCTTCTATCAAAGTCCATAACCAGCTGTGATTCCGAATATCACCCCCTCAATATTAGGTTGATCAGGCCTAATACATCGAAGGTGGAAATTTAGAAAAACCCACTGGAACAGACAATGAGTTCCTGACATCCAGTAACCACAAATATCCTGATATCAAGTTCCTAACGATTCTGCTACGGAACCACACACCCTCAATCCATGTAAAAGATTAATCCTTCCTCGTCAATTGAGTCAAAGGTCCAACAATCTTGGCAAATCCCTCAATGAAGCGTCTATAATATCCAGCTAAATCCACAGAACTTCTGATCTCTGTCACCATCTTCGGTTGCTCCCAAGCCAAAACAGTCTCCACTTTCGCCGGATCCACAGCTATGCCCTCCTTCGAGATAGCATGGCCTAAGAAATTGACTTCCTCCAGCCAGAATTCACACTTGGAAGGGTTCTCATACAGCTTTTTCTCTCTCAACAATTGTAAAACTTGGCGCAAATGTCCTTCTTGTTTATTCGCGTCCTTCGAATAGATCAATATGTCCTCAATAAACACCACCACACGCCGATCTAAGAACTCCTGAAAGATGCGGTTCATGTAATCCATGAAAACAGCAGGTACATTCGTCACTCCAAACGGCATCACTAGGTACTCGTAGTGTCCTTAACGTGTCCTGAAAGCAGTCTTCGGTATATCCTCAATCTTCACTCTGATCCGACGATAGCCTGACCTCAAATCTATCTTGGAAAATACGGTAGCCCCTCGTAGTTGGTCCATCAAATCATCTATCCTCGGCAACGGGTATCTGTTCTTGATCGTCGCCTTGTTCAATTGTCGATAATCCACCCACGATCTCGACCTTCCGTCCTTCTTCTTGACTAACAACACTGGCGCTCCCCACGGTGAAACACTCGGTCGAATGAATCCCTTTTGCCGAAAGATCCTCTAACGACTCCGCTTCAAAACTAAACGCCCTAAAATCCTACGATTCGTACCCATAAGGAATTTCCCTGAGATCCTAGCTTCCTTATCAACGCCTCGGTAAAACAACTCCCTAGCTCCGCGTGCTATTCTAGATCTCGTGTAACCTCTATAGTTAAATCACGAGCAACTTCGAATAAGGTCCTACCAGGGATAATAATCATAGGATCATAGTCTAAGTAGTAAATACAAGTTAGGCGCGTCACACTCGCTTGAATATAAAAGAGTAAGTTATTCTAGAATACGAGAACAGTTAAAATATTACCATCGTTCCCACGTTCTTCCTCGTTCGACTCCTCAACTCTTGCTCCTCCCTTGATATGAATCCTTTCCTCTGTAGTAAGTTGTTTTCCTTTCCCAACATTCCCTGATGATTCGCCCCTGAGTGCCTTGCAATCTTGGGAGAAATGTCCCGGTTGGTTGCAATTGAAGCATAGACTTTCTTTGGTCTTGCAGTTCACAGCTAGATGCCCCTCTCGGTTACACTTGAAGCATCTCCGTCCAATCACTGAGCATTTGTTAGCAAAATGCCCAAACTTTCTGCAACGAGTAGATGTCACTCCTTTGTCACCAACTGGCTTCCCCCCCAGTATCAGCAGTCGTCGGTTTGTACTCTCTTGAGATAAGATTTCTTCCCTCGGAACGCTGATATGGTCCCCACTTATGGTAACTCTTCCTTCCGTTGTAGCCTTGGGAACCTGACCTCATTGGTCCCCCAGCTCCAATTCGGTTCATTCCTCTTTGTTGATACATTGCTGTCGCCATCAGTCGTTGATGATGCTCACGTGTAGCCTCCGCCATCCGGTTAAGATCCACCATCCTATATCCCATCGAACGTCCGATTAGTACTAACCATACGGTAGCACTAGACAAACCACTCAATCCGATTGAGTAGTAACGCAAGCAATTAGAGCGAAAATCGCTCTGCAGACAATCAATTTTCACTCTTTGCAGAGTCACACAACCTAGCACAGAAGACCTATTCCCCAAAGACTCCCAAAAGACTCGACTAAGCTCTGATACCACAATGTAACACCCCGATTTCCAGGTGTCACTTTAGTAACCAAAAGTAAACTTTACGCGGAAAACAGGTAATTTTTTTTCGTTTGATTCCTTTTAAATCAAGCAATAGAGAAATAAAGACATAACCCCAACACTAACTAACCAACACACAAATATATACACATGTACAGCCTCAGCTGCACTCCCATGTCACGCGCACTCGCAGTGACTCCAAAGTAGTGTGCCCGTAGGCAAATAGTTACAGATCCAGAAGTGTGAGTGAGAAAATCATAATTACAAACCACTAGGAGGAAGTCGGCCTCAAAATGGCCTAAGCAAAGACCCCTATGGTCCGACTGACTCACTGTGATCCCTCAGTAAGAGAACCACACAAAAGCCATGCGTCGGGAACCTACCCTGTCCCAAAATATGAATGACGAATCAGAGCTATTACAGTAACAACTAACTCAAAAGGCTCTAACCACCCATAACCCACACTACTATCATCGACCCTCCCTCGAACAGTCATGAAGTCCGGGTCCTCGTCGAAAGCTTCAGTAATAGTCGTTCCGCTCCGGGTCTTTCCCGCACAACGAATCATCACGAACCGGCTGACGGACGCCTGGCAGCAGGCCGACCGCCCAAGCACAAACATACAAACAAAGCCAAGGCGCTAGGGTCAACTTACAGAATACAATAGATATACAATCAACATGCGATAAAAGGGGTATATATATATATGTTGTATATATACATATAAGTTATGCACTGCTTACCCTAAGGTTTATACATAGCATGTTATCAAATCTCTTACACAATTCAGTCATAATAAGATGCATTGTGTGCCAGTGCAGAATATGCTGACACAAATCCGAATAACGTCACTCTGCTTGGCGACGGGACAGAACAACAACGTCACTCTGCTTGGCGACGGAACAAATCAACAACGTCACTCTGCTTGGCGACGGAACAAATCAACGACGTCACTCTGCTTGGCGACGGGACAAACCAACGGTATTGCCACTTATAGGCTGGGCACCTCGAGACGGTCGTAACACTGGCCTCGTGTTTAACCATTTCTGCTCGGGCGTCGCTTATCACCTTTGGCTATAGTCAAGACGATACAAACTCTACATGGTTTGACCATTTCTGCTTGCTATGCCGAACATCAACAGGCACGATGCAACTCTACATGGATGATCGTTACCTCCTGTTGTGCCAGATATAGTCAGGACCGATTCAACTCTGCATGGCTGATCGTTACTTCCTGTTATACCGAAGTACTCTGCTTGGCACTTCATCGCGTATATGCACGTGTGCAATATGATTATCAAAACCAGAGTCAGTGTCGGTCAATACAACACGACTTGGAGTTAGTGTCGGTCAATACAACACAACTCCCACCACAAAACCCACAAACAAAACCCAGAGTCTGTGCCGGTCAATACAACACGACTCGAACAACACTACCAGGAGTACTAGAGTACTCGGTGACTTTCAATCATCACCATAGCTCACCTCAGTGGCTTTCCCCAATTCCAAACTCTCTCCAAACCCACAACATAAGTCGACTTTTCCCCGCCTTTCGTAAATATTTTCCCCTTCAGTTCTCCTATGCTTAAACGTTAATAAAAATTGTTTCAATTCGAATTAGCCAAGTTATGAGTTTATTTCTCAAAGTCTAAGTTTCCCAAGTCTTTATTTTTCGAAAGCTCTATCATTCTAAGTTTCCAAAAATCAACCACCCAAAATACACTTCCCGGGGAAAGTCTAGGAATTCCAACGAATCCCAACAAATGGCTAAGTCTCAAACCCCACATTTGGACTTGCCTAGGGTTGTTCATCCAACCCGAGATATCAAAGATCACCAGATCAATGAACCTCCACTCCGAAGTTGCGTCAAAACGCTCAATCCAACAGAAGCACAACATCACAAGTTATGGAAAAGCATCATAACATCAACTCAACATCATAAACAACATCAGACAAAGCATAAGTCGAATTTATCGACGCCTATCATGCAATCATAGCTAATATATGTAAGTTGCCCTAACCTCGAGCTGATCCAGCTTCGCAAATCAAATCTCCTTCACAGGAATGCCTTGAAACTTCCAAAGTTCCTTCAACTGAACCTCGGAGGAAAAACAAAGCAGAATCCACACAAAATCGATTAGTTCGATCGCAATACAATACATAAACGATAGACAAAGCATTAAAGCTTCAGAATAGGACAATCAGGTACGAAAAGACAAGTTTTCGAAACCGAAAAACTCCCCCCTAAAGGAAATAGTCCACGGCCTCAAAGGAAAAAGGGCTTCGGCTCTTTTTCTTTGATCAAATCAATTCACAAGGTAGTTTTAGGGTAAAACTAAGGCAAAGAAACTGTCAGAACAATTTTCGGACAATCGGGCCGAAATACGACTACGCAGGGGCATTTTGGTCCAAAATAAAGGCTCAAAACTTCAAAGTTATCAGTTCTGAAAACAAATTTGACAGCAACGATCCTCATGACTTCCGTGACAACAAATCCTAAAGGCACGAAGTCAGATTAAGTCTTTTCGACAATAAAGTTTCGAAATGTGAGCAAAAAGGGTTTTGAAACAGTTTTTCAGATCCTGGACAACTGGATCACAATCAGCGTTTACTGACAGAGGTTTTAGGCTCATGGAAACCTAGAGAACATAACCCAAGCAAGAAATCGAAGAAAACGGACAATTTTAGAAAAAGCTCAAAACTTAGAGCACAGAAACGACTACAGAAACTCAGCAGAAACAGTAATCAGAGGTAGGAATCGTGTTAGTTACCTCGATACCTAGAAGTAGGGACGAACTGCACGAAGATTGGTCAAGATTTCACGAAAATCTCTCCTCTCCCTCTCTCTCTACAATTCTCGGCCAAAATGGTGAAAATGAAGAGGATATTAGCTTTTTCGCCTATTTATAGGCGGGTGAAATCGCGGGAAAATGAAAATTTCGCGATTCCGATTTTTGCAGCACGATCACCGTGGAATTCTAAGAGAGATTCTGGCGTCGGAATTCCAGAACTCAAAACAAATATCTAGGATTTGGGAAAAACGATATCGAAAAACTCAAAAGCGGTGTCGGTTAATCTGCCCCGAAAAACTACTTTTTGCTGTGATGCTCAAACGACAAAACTTCCAACTGAAGAAAGATTGGAAACGCCGAAACAAATCTGGCAACGCGGACGGAATCTTCGTTAGAAGTCCCGAATAGAAAAAGTCTTCATCCATTGCTCGAAAATAGGGTTTCGAAGCAAAGAAATTAGCGTCGGCGGACATCCGAAAAGTGAAACCTATCGTGCGTACAGTCCAGAGTTCCGGAATGAAACGCTGGTCGATGGAAAAATAAAGAGAATCTTTAAATTTTCCGAGAGTTCGAAATCTCACTCAAAACGTTGCTTTAAGAGCGAAATAGTCTATTCTAGACACGCTCGCCTTAAGGCAAGTGTGCAGACGACTCGCACTAACTCCGAAAACAACTACGCAACATTCCTCAAGCAATTCCTGAACTTTCTTCTTCATTAATCTTCCTCAAATGTCAAACTCCTGTCACGCTTACACTGATTCTACGCGTGAGTCGGAAACTAGCTTGTTCTGAAAATCCAGGTCTTACAGAATTATTTCTGAGCTGAAAGAAAATAATCATACTTTAGTCAATTCCAACTATGTGCTTAAAAACCAGATCCTTAAGTTAGAAGAAGTTGTTGCTAGTGATGCCTCTGATATAAAGAATGAATCTAAATATGAAAAATCCTTTCAAAGATTCCTAGCTAAAAGCGAGATAGAAGCTTGATGGCTTCAATGATCTATGGCGTTAGCGGAAATGGAATGAGTGGCATTGGCTATTCTGGACCAAGTAGAAATGAGCCTCCTATGCCTAAGGCCAAACCTCTGCATGAACATTTCGTACCCTCTGGTACCATTTTGCCTGAATCATTTCCTGCTAAAATTGCTAAACCCTCTCGTAAAAAGGGAACTCCTTCTGTGCTAAAATATCATGCTCAAATTCCCTTATGTTATCATGTTGAGAAACCCAAGGTCATCAGAACCTCTCGGGTAACTAACAATAAAGGACCCAGAAAATGGGTACCTAAGGATAAGATTGTATATGTTGCAGATATCCTTGATCGCTCCACTGAAACACCAATCATGGTATCTGGACAGTGGATGCTCGTGTCACATGACGGGAGAAAGGCGTATGTTCCAAGAGCTAAAACTTAAGCCTGGAGGCGAAGTTGGCTTTGGAGGAAACGAGAAGGGTAAAATTGTTGGTTCTGGTACTATTGGTGTAGATAATAGTCCATGCATTGATAATGTCCTGTTAGTAGATGGATTAAATCACAACTTATTGTCTATAAGTCAATTAGCTGACAAGGGTTATGATATTATCTTCAATCAAAAGTCTTGTAGGGCTGTAAGTTAGATTGATGGCTCTGTTCTTTTTAACAGCAAGAGGAGGAACAACACTTATAAGATCAGATTATCTGAGTTGGAAACTCAGAAAGTAAAGGGCCTTCTGTCTGTTAATGAGGAGCAATAGGTATGGCATAGACGGTTAGGGCATGCCAGTATGAGAAAGATTTCTCAGCTGAGTAAGCTTGACCTTGTCAGGGGCTTACCCACTCTGAAGTTTTCTTCGGATGCTCTTTGTGAAGCATGTCAGAAAGGAAAATTTACAAAAGTCCCTTTCAAGGCAAAGAATGTTGTTTCCACCTCAAGGTCGTTGGAACTTCTGCATATCGACCTATTTGGACCAGTGAAAACTAAGTCTATAGGTGGCAAGAGATATGGGATGGTCATTGTTGACGACTATAGCCGCTGGACATGGGTAAAATTTCTATTCCGCAAGGATGAGTCTCATTCTGTGTTCTCTACCTTTATTGCCCAAGTGCAAAACGAGAAGGCTTGCAAGATTATGCGTGTCAGAAGTGATCATGGTGGAGAGTTTGAGAATGACAAGTTTGAGAGTCTGTTTAATTCCTATGGAATTGCACATGATTTATCTTGTCCTAGAACTCCTCAACAGAATGGTGTTGTTGAGAGGAAGAATAGAACTCTTCAAGAGATGGCTAGAACCATGCTTCAAGAAACTGACATGGCAAAGCACTTCTGGGCTGAGGCAGTAAACACAACATGTTACATTAAGAATAGAATCTCTATCAGACCAATTCTGAATAAGACTCCTTATGAATTGTGGAAGAAAGTAAAACCCAACATTTCTTACTTTCATCCTTTTGGTTGCGTTTGCTATGCTCTGAATACTAAGGATAAATCTTCTAAATGTCTATTACTTGGTTACTCTGAACGATCTAAAGGTTTTAGAATTTATAATACTGATGCTAAAACTATTGAAGAATCTATTCATGTTAGATTTGATGATAAGCTTGACTCTGATCAGTCAAAGCTAGTTGAAAAGTTTGCAGATATGTGTATTAATGTTTCTGACAAAGGCAAAGCTCCAGAGGAAGCTGAGCCAGAGGAAGACTCTCCAGAGGAAGTTGGTCCCTCTAATTCACAGCCTCAAAAGAAGAGCAGAATTGTTGCCTCTCACCCTAAGGAGTTGATTCTGGGAAACAAAGATGAACCAGTCAGAACCAGATCAGCATTCAGACCCTCTAAAGAGACTTTACTTAGTCTGAAGGGATTGGTATCATTAATTGAACCAAAATCAATTGATGAAGCTCTTCAAGACAAAGACTGGATTTTGGCAATGGAAGAAGAACTGAATCAATCCTCCAAGAATGATGTTTGGAACCTTGTCAAGAAACCTCAAGGCGCTCACATCATTGGAACCAAATGGGTATTCAGAAACAAGCTGAATGAAAAATGAGATGTAGTCAGAAACAAAGCAAGGCTAGTTGCTCAAGGCTACAGTCAGCAAGAAGGAATAGATTATACTGAAACATTTGCTCCAGTAGCCAGATTGGAAGCAATCAGACTTCTGATCTCCTTCTCAGTGAATCACAACATAATTCTGCATCAGATGGATGTTAAGAGTGCCTTCCTGAATGGATACATCTCAGAGGAAGTATATGTGCATCAACCTCCTGGTTTTGAAGATGAGAAAAACCCTGACCATGTTTTCAAATTGAAGAAATCTCTCTATGGTCTGAAGCAAGCTCCCAGAGCATGGTATGAGAGACTCAGCTCATTCCTTCTGGAAAATGAGTTTGTAAGGGGTAAAGTAGATACTACTCTCTTTTGCAAAACTTACAAAGATGATATCTTAATTGTGCAAATTTGTGTTGATGATATTATATTTGGATCAGCTAATCCATCTCTTTGCAAAGAATTTTCTGAGATGATGCAGGCTGGATTTGAAATGAGTATGATGGGAGAAGTCAAGTACTTTCTGGGAATACAAGTTGATCAAAAACCAGAAGCCACTTACATCCATCAGAACAAGTACACAAAGGAACTTCTGAAGAAGTTCAATATGACAGAATCAATAATTGCTAAGACTCATATGCATCCTACATGCATTATGGAGAAAGAAGATGCTAGTGGGAAAGTATGTCAGAAGCTCTATCGTGGAATGATAGGTTCACTTCTATACTTAACTGCATCTAGGCCAGATATTCTGTTTAGTGTACACTTATGTGCTAGATTCCAATCAGATCCTAGAGAAACTCACTTAACTGCTGTTAAGAGAATTCTCAGATATCTGAAAGGTACCACTAACCTTGGCTAGATGTATAAGAAAACATCAGAGTATAAGCTTTCAGGTTATTGTCATGCTGATTATGCTGGAGATAGAACTGAAAGAAAGAGTACTTCTGGAAGTTGTCAATTTCTGGGAAGTAATTTAGTCTCATGGGCAAGTAAGAGGCAGTCTACTATTGCACTATCCACTGCAGAGGCAGAATATATCTTAGCAGCTGTTTGCAGCACTCAGATGCTCTGAATGAAACATCAGCTAGAGGATTATCAAATCCTTGAGAGCAACATTCTAATTTATTGTGATAACACTGCTGCTATATCACTTAGTAAGAATCCAATCTTACACTCAAGGGCAAAACACATTGAGGTAAAGTATCACTTTATTAGAGATTATGTTCAAAAAAGCGTGCTTCTTCTGAAGTTTTTGATACTGACCATCAATGGGCAGATATTTTTACAAAGCCCTTAGCAGAGGATAGATTTAAATTTATACTGAAAAATCTGAATATTGACTTTTGTCCAGCATGAAGATGAATTAGAACCTCTGACTATGATGCTTCCTCATCAGAAGATGTCTAGCTCATAAGGTAACTCAGTCAGAAGATAAAGTACCCATTGGTGCTTACTCTGAGACGAGACAGTAAGCGTGTGTCAGTTACTATGATACATCGTTCCTTGTGCCTGTGCTAACAATCTGTTGTAATGAGTGTTGATGTGCTTTTTCTCCATCGTGTGATTTGTGTATTACCTGTTCATAATGATGCTCTTAATTTTCAACCGTTGATTTTACTTTTGTTTTTACAATCAACAACGGTTACCTTCTAAAACCACTATGCACACACGTTCTCCATCATTCACGTCTTTTGCTTCTCTCTCTTGTTTGCAAAACCCTCTTTCTCTTCGATTCTCTCTCGCTTTCACTCATCTCTATTCTACCCAAATCTTCTACCTTCAACAATGGCAAATTCTGAAAGAGCTGACTCCGGTGAACGATCTGATTCCGCGGATGGAAGAGTATTTCCCAGAATGGTTGTGGGTCTTCCAACAGGGCAAGTGGGTCCTGTTCTGCGTCCTAGATCGACTGAGGATGCTCAAGCACAGGTCCAAGACGCGGAAGATGTTATTCCCCTTTCTCAGAGAAGATGTGCAATTACCTACGTCTTCCCTC
Source organism: Lotus japonicus (assembly GCF_012489685.1). Lineage (NCBI taxonomy): Eukaryota > Viridiplantae > Streptophyta > Magnoliopsida > Fabales > Fabaceae > Lotus > Lotus japonicus. The sequence goes on from NC_080045.1 coordinate 14,225,188, forward strand.
CAGAATACCTCCAAGTTCTTGCTGAATGGAGATTTGACCTAGACAACATTGCTGACAATGGAATTGATCTTCGTCCTGAAGTTCAAGCTCAAGGCTGGGAAGGGTATTTCCAAAGACTCCATGGTCCAGTTTATGATAAACTCGTGAAGGAATTCTGGAAGCACGCTGACTGCAATGAGCATCAAATAGTGTCATTTGTCCTGGGGAAGAGGATCATCATTTCTGAGAAGTCGTTTGTAAGGCTTCTGGGTGAAGAAACAAGCAATGGCTACAGATTCCAGTTGCAGGAATTAAAAGTCAAACCAAAAACCAAAGAGGCAGTCAACATGGCTCTTTATTCTACATGGAAGCCAGGGAAAAATGACTGCAAGACCAAGGATCTTCATCCTGAATTGAGAATCAGGCACAAGATTCTGCTCAACTGCATAAATCAAAGGCCAAAGGGGAGCTCTCCAGATTATATCAACTTCACTCAGAAGGTGTTGCTCTTCTTCATCAAGGAGCACCGCAAAGTCTGCATGCCCTACTTTCTCTTCTCCTATCTGAAGGAGTGCATCAAGAAGTCAAGAACAACCGCTTCACCCAAGTCTGCAATCAAATACATACCATTTGGCATACTGCTTTCTGACTTCTTCATTGAGAGCAAACTGATAAAGGATCTGCGAAAATTAGGATGCACTGAAGACTTGACAACAATTACTGGGGATGTCTTCACTCCTACTTCCATGAAGAGAATGGGCTTGATAGAAACAAAGGTTGAAGTCAAAATTGCTGATGCAAGACCAAGAAGAAGAACTCATCTGAAGGACTACCCCCTCTGGTCCAAGGCTGATGACCCAGAGGCAATCAGAATTTATCTTGCTGATTTGAGGCTGCAAGGCTATGAGATTGATGTGGATGAATTTTTCAGGACTCTTCCAGATCCTCCTGACTTTGAATCTCCCAGGAAGAGGAAGACTAAGAGAAAGCAAGTTGAAGCCTCTGAGGAGAATGATCCCTCTAATGGTGATGACAATGATGATGATGAACCACCGCCTCAGAAGAAGGCCAAGAAGGTCAGGATTGTGACTCAGGTCACTCATCTGCAACCAACTCAGGAGACTGCTAGAACTGCACCTTCTACCAGAGTCACAAGATCTGCAGCTAGAGCTTCAAGTAAGTTTGTTGTTCTTTCAGATGATGATTTAAATTTGCTTGATGCAATTCATGATCAAACCAATCCTGAACCCACTCCAATGAATCAACCTACTTCTCATCCTTCACCCCCTAGTGCCTCATTCTTCCAACCTTCCATTGAGGAAGAACCCCTCTGGAAAATGCTCCAAGCAAACAAACCCTCTGCTTCCACCTCACCTATTATACTTCCATACAATCCAGAAACCTCTGCACCGCAAGTCATTGAAACACAAGCCTCTGATAAAACCACCTCTGAACCACACACACATACTCACTCTGAACGTGAAATTCTCTCTCCTGGTCCCTCTGTTTCTTTTCCAACCAATGTTCCTTTCTCTACTCCGTCAAATGAATCTGAAGCCAATCGGAAATTCTTTCAAATTGCAAGAGAAATGATTTCAGAAATTCCGACACATTTCATTACTGTTCCTAGTCCAAACTGCTACCCTGGACCCAGGCCAGAACCTCTGGTTGCTCTGGATTTCCCAATCCAAGCGGTCCCTCTGGCTTCAATGCCTCCTCCACCTCCTTCTCCTCATTCTCCACTTCCAGAGAATGATGAATCAGTCTCAAATCATTCCCCAGACAAATCATCAAACCCTGAGACTGAAACCTCTCATCAAAACCATGAGACCAACATATCTGTACATCAGACTCTGCAGATTGGTTCTCCTTCTGAGGTAGCAAGTAGCAATCACTCTTCATCACCTGAACCAAACCTCTCCCTTGTTCCCTACACCTACTCTGGACCAACCACCCTTCTTGATTGCATCAACTCATTTAATCATGAAGCATCTTTAAGGGTTCGTAATGTGCATGGTCGCACTGATCTAAGTGAGCATCCTGACATGGTTGTTGAGGACTGGGATCGTCTGTGTTCTTGGATGGTTGACCAAGTTCCAGTGATGGTTGAGTTTTTAAATGCTGAAAAAGATAAGTGTGTTGAAGCTGCAAATCAACGCCTCATAAGAAGAAAAGTTCTGAATGAATAGCTGATGAGAGAACAGCTCTATACTGTTATTGAAGAAACCAGAAAGAAGAAAGCAGAAGAAGAAGAAGCTGCACGGATTGAGACAGAACAACGTGAAGCTGCAAGATTGCAAGCTCTGGAACAAGCAGCTATATTACAAGCTGAAGCTGAGGCACTCAGAAATCAAGCACTTAGAATTGTTCTAGTTACTGATGTTTCCTCCACATCTGCTCAAGTTCCTCACTCTGATCAAGCCACAACATCTGCTGAACCTCAGTCAGATTCAAGGATTGATATCATTGAACAAAGGCTTGATTCTCATGAAGTTCTTCTTCAGAGTCTGCAAGAAATGTGCACCGAGCTTCTATGGAGGACACCTAAACCCTAGATTTAGGAACTCTCTTTCTTTCTTCTGTCTTTATCTATGTTTATTTGTTTTCTTCTTGAACTATGTCTCTTTATCTATTTTATGTTTATTCACTTATCGTTTTCATTATGTGTTGCATAATACTTGTTCATCATAAAATTATTTTCACTCATACACATTAATCAACAAACAAGCTCTTTTATTAATGAGATAATTGCATACAACGCATTGCTACATTAAAAGGGAGGATTTTTCCTCAATTCTCTACACTGCCTACGCATCGCTGCTTTCTCAAGCTCCAGACGATGCTGCCTATGCTCTAAAAGGACTAAGCTCTGGCGCAGCTCCTGCCTCTCAGGACCCTCCGCCACCGTCTCCAGAGCCGCCTCTGTTGCTCTGATTTCCTCATACAGTTCCAGCTCCTTCTGGAAGCAAAACTGTATTTCTTCCATGAATCTGAGGAAGCGTCTGTAACACCCCGATTTCGATGGCGTCACTTTAGTAACCGAAAAGAAAGTTTAAGCGGAAAAACGTGAATATTTTTTTTTCTCGATAATACAAAATTAAAACTGAAAGAAATAGAGCTTGACAACAGAAGATAACAGGACTAATATACAATAATAATTACAGCCCCCGCTGTAAGTAGTAAACCACGTCACGAGTAACCCTCCAGTGACGGACAGCAAAAGAGAGTAACGCCCGAAGGCAAAAGGTACAATCCAAAAGGAAAGGTTAAGTGTCCGCAACACAAACCCTCAAAACGAGAATAAGTCAGCCCAGATGGCCTAAAACAAGACCCCCTAGTCCAACCAACTCTCTGTGATTTCCGTAAAGAGAACCACAAGAAAAGCTAAAGGTCGGGGACTTACCCTGCCCAAAACGAAAGACTGAACATCAGAGCTAAGACACTACTCCTACACTAACCCCAACTATGCATCCCCAAGATCGTCCTCTGAATCTGAATCCAAGACGACTATGTCGATGACTGCATCGGTCTCCACAGCTGGTCGCGCGGGTTCTGCACCCGATCCCAAGTCAATAGCAGCCGCGACAGTGGGTGAACTAGTGCCTGAAGAAGTCCCTCCCACAGGCACCTCCTCCGAGGGGTCCTCGTCGTCCGAAGGCGACGGTGGTGGTGGTACCCCCAGTCCAGTCCCGCAGTGTACACCCGGTGGTAAGTTGAAGCTGACAGTGCAGTGAAGGTATGAAAAACGGTAGAAAGGGGGGGTTTGAATAACGTTTTCAATATAAAACTTCCACCTTAAAGATTTTGACAAATCTTTCGAGAACTTAAGTGCTAAAGATAAGAGATAGAAAAGCACACAAGGATTTTATCCTGGTTCACTTGATAAATCACTCAAGCTACTCCAGTCCACCCGTTAAGGTGATTTCTTCCTTCTTAGAATGAAGGCAATCCACTAATCAGGTAAGAGTTACAACTGCACTTGAAACCTACAAGTCACTAACAATTACACTGACTTAGCTCACACTAAGATTCACTCTCTTAGTCTTCTCTAGGATCCGATCAACCTTGATCTCCTAAAGGAACTAAACAAACTGTTTATCAGAGAATTGTTTACAAGAGATTTGCTTCTGAAAAGCTAATAGTAAACTCAATGAATTTCTGATGAAAGAAAACTTAGAAGAATTTGAATATGTCTTGCGCGTATGTATTGCTTCTTTTTTTTTCTTTCAGTCTTCAGCCTCTTTATATACTCCAAGGATTAGGGTTGAGCGTTGCATGGGAAATGCTACCGTTGGAGGGCAGTTCTGGAAAATCCAGCTTCTGCTGTGGCTGAGAACGTTAGGTAGGTCGTCAGGAAGGTACAGTAGCTTTTGTACTTGGATAGCGACGCGACCTTTAAACCTAGGAGACTTCTGATCAGGGGAATGCTTCATATTGGAACTTGTGAAGCCGATTGATCAGAGTCAGAGGGAAAGCACAGATCCTCTGACCAATGTATCTTCTGATTCTGAACTCAGAGGGAAGAACATGGCCTTCAGAGTTTCTTGCTTCTGGACTTCAGAGTTTCCACTATTCAGCTTCTGGATCTTCAGAGTCTTCTACACCATCAGAACATCTGAACCTTCAGTGTTTCTTGGTTATCAGAACTTCTGGATCTTCAGAGCTTCTAGCGACTGAGTCCACATCAGAGTTTGTATAACTTCAGAACTTCTGAAGCTTTTCCACTGTTCATACTGAACATGGTGAATGCGAAAGCGTTGCTTGGGTCACTCTTTATACACAGTGCTTCTGATTTGTGTGAGATTGAGTTGAGGTCAGAGCCTGTAAATAGCACACTCAGAAAAACACGTTAGAGTACCACAATTGTTCATATCAAAAGGTTAACTTGTAATCATCAAAACATAGAGTTGTACTACTAGATCAAAACTTGATCTTACATGCAGTGCCTCAAAACTCCGTGCGTCAGGCTTGGTATCCGGTCAATGCGATCCTCCATTATTCGCCCCGAATAGATAGCTCGGTGGCCGGCGGGGTCGACCACCCATGAGCCCGGGGTGTCTTGGTCCAACATCTCAAACCTGGTCCCCCCCGAAGGGACGACCGTCTCGTACCAGTCCGACATACTCAACTGACAATGGCGTAGTCCGCCCAAACACACACAGAAGACGCAAGGGTCAACTCCAAAGAATTATATAAATAATAAAACCAGATATATAGGATAATAATTATTTAGCCTCTCAGGCTTATAAGTTTAGGGATAACATCCTAAGGTTGCATATTTCACAATGAATATAAAAGATCATAATAACAGGTAGCATGCCTCAAATAGGATAAACAGGTACCAATCACACTCAGCAACTAAGTCAGCATGTATGTTGCATGAAATGCAATGCTGGGTAACAAAATGCATTCCGGAAGAAGGATGGACACCATCGAGTCAGCCCTAACACCGGCCAAAGTGGGACCATTCCGCTCGGGCGCCTCTTACACCACACAAAAGTAGTCAGATCAGCAGTGAACCCGTAGGTCTGCCATTCCGTCTGCTACTAGGGATCACTTTAGTGTCCTAAATATGGAAATCCGGGTCTTATGACCATTTTGGAATCCATCGAGGTCCGGTAATCCGCCGTGTATTAACCTCAAAATGAGTGCATGAATGCAAGTGATTAGCCAAACAACGTCTCCGACCTCACTCGACACGTCGTCAAGTGTTCTAGCTAACTTATTGTCTCTAAAAAGAATACCCTAAGGCAAATGTCGATTCTGCGACAAAATGAATTAATCAAAAGAAGAAGAATGTACTTGGGAACTCATGGTTCCCGGCTAAACTTTAGATAGCCAATCAATAAACTGCTCATCGAGCGAAAGGGTACCGAAGTACTTGGAAACTTATAGTCTCCGGCTAAACTTTAGATAGCCAAACGTTAAACTGCTCATCGAGCGAAAGAGTATAAGCATACTCGGAAACTTATGAGTTTCTCCTAATCTTGGATTTGCCGACACTTCTCATTTCCAAAACACTTATGTTCAAGCCCTAAACTTTCGTCTGAGTCTTTTATCATTATATTAAGGGTTTTGAGGTTGTTTAATACATTATGGAGATTCATTATGAAATTGTTTAAGTTTCGTCTCTAATCCTATTAGTTTCAAAGATCCCATAATTCCAATGATTCCCTGGAGAAGGTCTCAAAACAAAAGGTCCATCATCACCCAAGTAATGGCCCGAGAAGTTCCCAGGTAAGCTGGCCGGGCACAATGCCTCATTAAAAGCCCTTCTTGCCTTAGACAGAACAACCCAAGTTCTTACGTGAATTCAAATGGGGTTTATCCAATATCATTTTCAAACTCATTTTCCATAGAGAAGGTCTTGATCCATAAAACAATAATAGGGTACGAACCTCGGTCCGTCCCATCAAACTTTCCTAAAATCTCATAATAAAATCGGCATGACATGCCCGTTATCCTCACTCTGAAGCATAACAGATATAAGTGGAGTAACATAAATAAATCATCTCAATCAATAAACATAAACAGCATATTCCAACACATCCTAGATTAACCATTTAGCACATAACATGTGAATCATTTAGCACACAATATCATGGCATCAAGTACTCAACAAGATCGGCCGAAACCTCAGAAATCATTTCAGGCAATTAGCAATTAAGTGCATAACACATAAATCAAGTCGAATTCGTCGACACCTAAAGCATTATCTAGTAATTCAGAGAGTAGCCCTCACCTGTTGATTTTCCAGCTCGCTCCTTGAACTTTCCTTCACGATCTTCCTCCTCAAGTCCTCCGAATTCCTCAAACGAGCCTTAAAGAAATTTCACAGAAATCAATCACAATGAGTCAGAAACTCAGCAAACAATAAGTCCTAGGGTCACACGGAACACTACAACTCCGTGGTACGCCAATCTAACGCGTTAGGACAAGTTTTCGAAAAAGTCGGATTTCCTCCCCCCCTTGGTATAGCTCTCGGCCACTTTTCCTAATTGGGAGGGTCGATTTTTCTTCGATCAAACTTGGTTCCTAGGTTATCATAAGTCGTAACTAAGGCGGTTCTAAGCTCGGAAAAATTTTCGGATCGAAAACTGACATAGGGGTAGTTTGGTCATTATTTTAAACTCAGAATTTCAAAACTGGATTTTTGAAAAACAAATTGGATGGGGACGTCAACAACGACGTTTATGACAACTAATCCTACTAGCACTAAGCCAAGTCGAGAGTTCTAAGCTAAAAGATTGAGACTTTGCCCCAAAATGGGTATTTGAGGTAAAATTGATTCCGGCGGAATTCCGGCGACATTACGAAAAAACTAATCCGACAGAAGTGCTCCTGAGCACGTAGGGAAGATGTTTAGACAAAGAAATCAAGCTATTTGGACAATTTTCCAAAAACCTCAAAACTTTGGACACATAAAGACTTAGGAGAAGTCGACAGAAACGACGATCAGAAGAGAGATATAGTTTACCTACCTCAAGGTCTTCGATTAGCAACGATCGGTGAAGCAAACGGGCAAGAATTCGCGAAGATCAACTTCCTCCTCTTCTCCTCTCTTGGCCGCGGTTTTGGGGAAAGAAATGGGTGAGTTTTGCAAAATTTTCATTTTCTAGCTTATAACCTATATATAGTGAAGGAAATGGAGATATTTTGCAAAGTTTGGATAAGGATGCATTGGTGGATGGATAAGGATGGATAGATATTTTTGAGAAGATATTTTGGTAAAGATATTTTGTAAAGATATTTTGTAGAGATTAGATAAGGATGAGTAGATATTTATCAAGGATCGGATAAGGTTGAATAGATATTTATCAGAAATTGGATAAGAACGAATAGATATTTATCAAAGATTGGATAAGAACGAATAGATATTTATCAAAGATTGGATAAGAACGAATAGATATTTATCAAAGATTGGATAAGAATGAATAGATATTTATCAAAGACTGGATAAGAACGAATAGATATTTTAGGGAGATATTTTGAGAAGATATTTTGTAAACCGGTACAGATTAGTTTAGATACCGGAGGATTTAACTCGTAGAGTTAAAATAAAAATATAAGAATGATTCCTATTTTTCCGGCTTCATTCTCCGTGAGTTCTAAGATAGGTTTTGGCGACAGAATTCCAAAACTCAACAGAGGTTTCCTTGTATTTTAGGTGACTAACGCAAAGTCGGTGTAAAACTATTTTACCCGATAAGTTACTTTTTGCAGTGGATGTCGGATGAGAAAACTTCCTTCTGAAGAAAGATTAGAAATAACGAGAGAAATAGGCGAATGCGGGTGGAATCTTCACTTGAAGCTCCGAATAGAAAAAGTCTTCATCGTCCGTCGATCTTAGGTTTCTCGAACTATCAGGGATTTCGTTTCGGCAAACTTCCGAGAATTGGAATTTGACGTTCGTATGTTCCAGGGTTTCGCGTCGAAATACTTGTTTATAGACGAATAAGAGAAATTCTAATATTTCTCTGAGGTTTTTTTGGAATTAGTTTCCATCGTGTCCTAAAGTATAAATTAACTATTCACTAGGGTCTTCGACCTAAGATTAGGCGAACGTTAGTCGTGCTATAACTTTTATCGGTTTTGATATAATCCTTGGACTTTTCCTGAACCTTCTCTTTCATAAATTTATTTCATCCAATAAACTCTTGTATTTTATTCCCTTATCCAAAACTTAAAAACTTGGGTCTTACATTACTACCCTCCAAAAAGAAAGTTTCGACCTCGAAACTTATGGTTCAGTAAAAATTCCAGATACTGTCCCTCGATCTGTTCCTTAAGCTCCCATGTAGCATCGCCTATGTCCTTGTTCCAAATGATTGTCACCATTGCTAATTGGCGGCGCTTTTCGAAAGACAGTTCATCTTTCAGCTCTATGTCATCCGGTTCGACCCCTCGTGTCGGGTCTATGTTGGAAATAGTATTGGTTGGCACTCTGTGCAATTGCACAGCCTTAACCACTTGCTCATTTACTTTCGTTCGTCCGATATTCTGCTTAAACCCAGTACACCTCCGCCATTCCAGAGTGGATGTTCAACCTGTCCTCGTGATCTTTACTCATGATTCGAAACTTAACTCGATCGCTCTATATCTCATAGACGAACTTATTCCCTTGGAGTCTACCAATCTCTTAACGTCAGTTCCAACTTCGTAACTATCCTCATTCGCACCATGAAATCAATCTTCTACTTATTCATCATTCAAATTAAAACTCGACTTGAGTCTTAATACCTTGTGCATCGCTAGACCCAATCCCTTTTAACATCCATTCATCAGCAACTTATAAGCTAATCACCATCTTAATATCTTACAATCCATTATTGTCATCTCCCCTTTTTCGAGACTTCCCTTACTTGAACCATAAAACCAACCTTCACTTATTCACAAACCACTTTACACTTACCTAAAATCCTTAACACTTCCCCCAAATCCGAACTTATTCCCTAGAAGATCAAATCATAATTGTACCTCAGGAAACTTAACTAGTCATTTTATCATCCTATCTCTCAACATTCTGAGGTTTAACTACAATCGTTAATGCTAACACCACTAAATATCTTATTTGTACATGATTTTCACCTCCCAAGGTCAATCTTAACCTTAAGATCCTCATTCAACTTAGTAAAAATCACTTGCTAACCCCAGCATGTAACATCGGAATCCATAACCAAGTTCCATTCACTCTTAGACTCTAAGAAATTTGTCCACATATAACAACCTCAAGTATTCATCTTCATACTAACTCATTATTTCCGTAACTAGATCGTCCTCCAATTAATCTGATTCTTAGTCTCTTGATCAAAACCTGACAAACCTTGAGTCCTACGCACTTAAGACAAGAATTCATAGACTTAGAACCTAAACTTTCACCAAGTTTGGACCTCCAATGTCTTTTAATTCTTCAATACTTCTTAAATGAATATCCATTTCTTAAAACTATAACTCCTTCTCAAAGGAAATCAATTGCTTAACAAGAACTTTACTTCCCAACTCAACTAATCCTCGATCCAATCAAATTAATCTTACCAATCCATCTATCAAAGTCCATTGCCAGTTCTGATTCCGAATATCACCCCCTCAATATTCAGTTGATCAGGCCTAATTCATCGAAGGTGAAGATTTAGAAAAACCCACTGGAACAGTCAATGAGTTCCTATCAACCAGTAGTCACAAAGATCTTGATATTAAATCCCCAATGATGCCGCTACGAAACTACACACTCTCGACATCATACGTATACTATCCATACGGAATCTCTCTGAGGTTCATCCTTCAGCTTCTAGCTTCTTGTTAAACGCATCGGTGCAAGACTACTTTCTAGGCTTAACGTGTTATTCTAAACCTCGTGTAACTTCTATAGTTTAAACACGAGCAACGGTCAAATAAAGTATTATTAGGCGTAATAACTATAAAGTCAAAGCTCGACAGTAAGGGCAAGTTAGGTGTGTTGCACGTTCTACGAGAGTAATGAAGCGTATTATACTAGAATGAGAAAGAATAGTTAGAAGGTTACCATCGTTTGTGCGCTCTCCTCTGACTAGTCGACCAGCTCCCTCGCCGCACGAGACATAGACTCATCCCCGTGCAACAGGATGTCTTCCTCTTACCGTAGGCACAGATGACTCAACCCGGGTTACATTGCAATCCTTGGCTTGATGCCCCGGGCGATTGCAGTTGAAACATAGAGGTCTCCCGTCTGGACACTTGTTAGAGTTGTGCCCCACCTTCTTGCACCTGTAACACGTTACTTGCTTCCTCGCCCCTTTAGATTTGGCAGGAAGTTTACCCTTCATCTTGTTGTCAGACGGTCCCGCTTGGAACGTCCTACAGTTCACGGCCAAATGTCCACGTTGTTTGCACTTGAAGCATTGTGGTCCAGTCACTGAGCACTGAAAGGCGTAGTGTCCAAGCTTTCCACAACGGAAACATGACACAGCCTCCTGGCCAATAGTTGTGGTCGTCGACTTGCGTGATCCTGGAATAGGGTCTCTTCCCTCAGGATGCTGGTATGGCTTCCACCGTCGGTGCTCCTGAGAACCTGATCTCACTGGTCCTCCAGTTCCAGCTCGGTCCAATCCTACTTTGCTGGTATTGGGACGCCTCGATTAGCGGTTGAGGTTGTTCACGTGCAGCCTCCTTAGCGTGTCTGTAAGCGTCTTCAGCAGCCTGATTCATCATTGCCTCAATCATGGTAGCTATAACACCCCGATTTCGGTGGCGTCACTTTCGTAACCAAAAGAAATACTTAATGCGGAAAAACGTGAATATTTTTTTTCTCGATAATACAAAATTAAAACTGAAAGAAATAGAGCTTGACAACAGAAGATAACAAAACTAATATACAATAATAGTTACAGCCCCCGCTGTAAGTAGTAAACCACGTCGCGAGTAACCCTCCAGTGACGGACAGCAAAATAGAGTAACGCCCGAAGGCAAAAGGTACAATCCAAAAGAAAAGGTTAAGTGTCTGCAACACAAACCCTCAAAATGAGAATAAGTCAGCCCAGATGGCCTAAAACAAGACCCCCTAGTCCAACCAACTCTCTGTGATTTCCGTAAAGAGAACCACAAGAAAAGCTAAAGGTCGGGGACCTACCCTGCCCAAAACGAAAGACTGAACATCAGAGCCAAGACGCTACTCCTACAGTAATCCCAACTATGCATCCCCAAGATCGTCGTCTGAATCTAAATCCAAGACGACTATGTCGATGACTGCATCGGTCTCCACAGCTGGTCGAGCAGGTTCTGCACCCGATCCCAAGTCTATAGCAGCCGCGACAGTGGGTGAACTAGTGCCTGAAGAAGTCCCTCCCACAGGCACCTCCTCCGAGGGGTACTCGTCGTCCGAAGGCGACGGTGGTGGTGGCACTCCCAGTCCAGGTCCGCAGTGTACACCCGGTGGCAAGTTGAAGCTGATAGTGTAGTGCCTCCAGACTCCGTGCGTCAGGCTTGGCATCCGGTCAATGCGATCCTCCATTATTCGCCCTGAATAGATAGCTCGGTGGCCGGCGGGGTCGACCACCCATGAGCTTGGGGTGTCTTGGTCCAACATCTCAAACCTGGTCCCCCCCGAAGGGACGACCGTCTCGTACCAGTCCGCCATACTCAACTGACAATGGCGTAGTCCGCCCAAACACACACAGAAGACGCGAGGGTCAACTCCAAAGAATTATATAAATAATAAAACCAGATATATAGGGTAATAATTATTTAGCCTCTCAGGCTTATACGTTTAGGGATAACATCCTAGGGTTGCATATATCACAATGAATATAAAGATCATAATAACAATTAGCATGCCTCAAGTAGGATAAACAGGTACCAATCACACTCAGCAACTAAGTCAGCATGTATGTTGCATGAAATGCAATGCTGGGTAACAAAATGCATTCCGGAAGAAGGATGGACACCATCGAGTCAGCCCTAACACCGGCCAAAGTGGGACCATTCCGCTCGGGCGTCTCTTACACCACACAAAAGTAGTCAGATCAGCAGTGAACCCGTAGGTCTGCCATTCCGTCTGCTACTGAGGACCACCGTAGTGTCCTAAATATGGAAATCCGGGTCTTATGACCATTTTGGAATCCACCGAGGTCCGGTAATCCGCCGTGTATTAACCTCAAAATGAGTGCATGAATGCAAGTGATTAGCCAAACAACGTCTCCGACCTCACTCGACACGTCGTCACGTGTTCTAGCTAACTTATTGTCTCTAAAAAGCCTACCCTAAGGCAACCGTCGATTCTGCGACAAAATGAATTAATCAAAAGAAGAAGAATGTACTTTGGAACTCATGGTTCCCGGCTAAACTTTAGATAGCCAAACAATAAACTGCTCATCGAGCGAAAAGGTACTGAAGTACTTGGAAACTTATAGTCTCCGGCTAAACTTTAGATAGCCAAACAATAAACTGCTCATCGAGCGAAAAGGTACTGAAGTACTTGGAAACTTATAAGTTTCTCCTAATCTTGGATTTGCCGACACTTCTCATTTTCAAAACACTTATGTTCAAGCCCTAAACTTCCGTCTGAGTCTTTTATCATTATATTAAGGGTTTTGAGGTTGTTTAATACATTATGGAGGTTCATTATGAAATTGTTTAAGTTTCGTCTCTAATCCTATTAGTTTCAAAGATCCCATAATTCCAATGATTCCCTGGAGAAGGTCTCGATCCATTAAAATATAACAAGGTCCGAACTTCGTTCGTCCTTTCAAACTCTCTCAAAATCTCATAAAAATTCGGCATGACTTGCCCGTAAACCTCACTCTTCAGAATCTCAGGTACAAGTGGAATAGCATAAATAAAACAGCTCAGTCAAAAGCATAAACAGCATATTCCAACACATCCTAAGTTAACCATGTAGCACATAGCATGTGAATCATTTAGCACACAATATCATGGCATCAAGTACTCAACAAGTTCGGCCGAAGCCTCAGAAATCATTTCAGACATTTAGCAATTAGGTGCATAACACATAAATCAAGTCGAATTTCATCGACACCTAAAGCATTATCTAGTAATTCAGAGAGTAGCCCTCACCTGTAACTCCTCCAGCGTTTTCCTCACAACCTCCTTCACGTTCCTCGCCTTGATCTCCAGGAAACTCCTCAAAAGAACCTTAAGCCAAAATCACAGAAATCAACACATTGAGTCAGGAACTCAGCAAGCAATAAGTCCTAGGGTTACACGGTACATTACAAACTCTGTGGTACGACAATCTAACGCGTTAAGACAAGTTTTCGAAAAAGTCGGATTTCCCCCCCCCCCCCCCCCTTGGTATAGCTCTCGGCCACTTTCCTTAATTGGGAGGGTCGATTTTTCTTCGATCAAACTTGGTTCCTAGGTTAACATAAGCCGTAACTAAGACGGTTCTAGGCTCGGAAAAATTTTCGGATCGAAAACTGATATAGGGGTAGTTTGGTCATTATTTTTAGCTCAAAATTTCAAAATTGGATTTTTGAAAAAAAAATTGGATGGAGACGTCCACAACGACGTTTATGACGACAAATCCTACTAGCACTAAGCCAAGTCGATAGATTAGAGCTTAAAGGTTGCGACTTTACCGAAAAATGGGTATTTAAGGTAGAAATTGATCCCGGCGGCATTTCGTCGACATTTGACAAAATCTAATCCGCAGAACACGCTCAGGAGCATGCAGGGAAGAAGTTTAGACACTGAAATCAAGCTATTTGGACAATTTTACAAAAAGCTCCAAACTTTGAGCTCAGAAAAACATAGAAAAGTCGACAGATCTGACGATCAGAAGTGAGATATAGTTTACTTACCTCAAGGTCTTCGATTAGCAACGATCGGTGAAGAAAACGGGCAAAGATTCGCGAAAATCCGGATCCTCTCTTTCTCTCTAGCTGCTCACGGTTTTTGGGGGAGGGAATGGGTGATTTTTTTGGCAAAAATCTAATTTTCAAGCTATTTATAGGTTTTGGAAAAAGCGGGAAAATGATTTTTTGCGATTCCGATTTTTCCTGCGCGTTCCTCTGCGCATTCTAAGATAGGTTCTGGCGACAGAATTCCAGAACTCAAAACAGGATTCTTGGAGTTAAACCAAAAGATCCAAAATCGGCATAAGTCGGTGTAAATCGGATTATCCCGAAAAACTACTTTTTGCAGTGATCGTCGGATGAGAAAACTTCCTTCTGAAGAAAGATTAGGAATGATGAGAGAAATAGGAGAACGCGGGTGGAATCTTCTTTTGCAGCTCCGAATAGAAAAAGTCTTCATCGTCTGTCGATCTTAGGTTTTCTCGAACTATCAGGGATTCCGTTTCGGCAAACTTCCGAGAATTGGAATTTGACGTTCGTACTTTCCAGAATTTCGCATCGAAATGATTGTTTAAGGACGGAAAAGAGAAGTTCTAACATTTCTCTGAGGATTTTTTGGAATTAGTTTCCATCGTGTCCTAAAGCGTAAATTAACTATTCGCTAATACCTTTGACCTAGGATTAAGCGTATGTTAGTCGTGCTATAACTCTTATCGGTTTTTCGATAAATTCTTGGACTTTTCCTGAACCTTTTTCTTTCCCAAATTTATCTTAATCAAATAACTCTTTTATTTTATTCACTTATCCAAAACGTTAAAACTTGGGCCTTACACTCTTGATCTGTGATGATCCCTGAACTCCTTCTTTTGATCTTCACTCATCTTCTCCCTTGGGATCTTTACACCATGTTTATCAACAGGAGGGGTGTAACCATCAACAACAAAATCCCAGAGATCAGGATCAAAGCCAAGAAAGAAGCTCTTGATTCTGTCTTTCCAGAAATCAAATCTCTGACCATCAAAGATAGGTGGTCTTGCACTGTATTGATATTTGCTTGTAGTAGTGGTGGAATCCATGAGTTTTTCACACTGGCCCGGATCTACTGAACACTGTTA
The DNA here is from genome assembly GCF_012489685.1 of Lotus japonicus. Lineage (NCBI taxonomy): Eukaryota > Viridiplantae > Streptophyta > Magnoliopsida > Fabales > Fabaceae > Lotus > Lotus japonicus. The sequence continues at coordinate 14,240,570 of NC_080045.1, forward strand.
AGTGTGGTAATCAGAACTTGCGCTCTGATACCAATTGAAGGTGTGAAAAACGACTAGAAGGGGGGGGGGTTGAATAGAGTTTTGAATATAAAAACTTTCCCCTTAAGATTTAAAGTAAATCTTTTCGGTTTATCTGAGATAGATGATGCAGCGGATAAAGATAGAGAGAGGAGAGAAGCACACTAGTATTTTATCCTGGTTCACTTGATAAATCCCCCAAGCTAATCCAGTCCACCCGTTAAGGTGATTTCTTCCTTCTTAGAATGAAGGCAATCCACTAATCAGATAATTGTTACAACTGCACTTGAAACCTACAAGTGACTAACAATACACTGACTTAGCTCACACTAAGATTCACTCTCTTAGTCTTCTCTAGGATCCGATCAACCTTGATCTCCTAAAGGAATCACCATTAAGATACACAGATCCTAGTCTTCTTAAGGATACTGACCTACCCGGTCCCTTAAGGAAAATCAAACAACTGTTTGAGGTTGGTGTTTACAAAGGTTTGCTTCTGAATAAGCTGAGTGTAAACTAAATAAGAACAGATGAAGAAAGTAGAGGCTTGAATCTTTTCTTGTATTGCAACTCTTGAATTCTCTCTCCACGGTCTTTCTTCTCTTCTTCAGCCTTAAATAGTCCAAGGTGCAAATGATATTTCTGTTGAGAAAATATGACCGTTGGAGGGCATTTTTGGAACTTCCAGAACCTGCTGTGGCTGAACCTTTGTAGGTATGCTTGTCAGAATAGTACACTGCTCTTGTACTCCTTGATAGTGACATTTGCCTTTAACCATTTACTTCTGATCTGACGACGCTTCATGTTGGAACTTGTGAAGCTTGGTGATCAGAGTCAGAGGGAAGCTTGGATCCTCTAACCTTCGTAACTTCAGAACTTCTGGACCTTCAGAGCCTCTGGACCATCAGAGCCTCTGGTCCTTTAGAGCTTCTGATCCTTCAGATCTCCTGATCCTTCAGAGCTTCTGGTCTTCAGATCTTCTGATCCTCTGAACTTCTGATCCTCAGATCTTCTGATCTTCAGCTCTTCCGATCTTCAGAACTTCTGATCCTCAGATCTTCTGATCTTCAGAGCTTCTGATCTTCAGATCTTCTGATCGTCAGATCTTCTGATCTTCTGATGAATATATCTTCTGGTATCAGAATCAGAACCTGTTTGTCAAAACACTCAAGACAAACGTTAGAGTACCATAGTTGTTCATCCACAAATAAATACTTGTTATCATCAAAAAATAGAGTTGTACCACATGACCAAATCTTGAGTAGTAAGCATCTGAAGCCTTGACATCCTTACTCGAGTAGTTCCTTCATGTGCAGTTTTCAGAATTTCCCAAGCATCCTTTGCCACAGTACACGTATTGATCAGCCTAAACATATTCTTGTCAACTCCATTAAAGATAGCATTTAGAGCCTTTGAATTTCCAAGAGCAGCTTCATCTTCAACACTGGTCCATTCTTCTTCAGGTTTTTCCACAACAGTAGTAGAGGTGCCTTCAACCTCAGCCTTAGTGGGGTGCTTCCAACCCTTGACAATAGCTTTCCAAGTCTTGTTGTCAATCGATTTGAGAAAGGCTGTCATGCGAACCTTCCAGTAGTCATAGTTAGTACCATCCAGAATGGGTGGCCTATTGACTGATCATCCCTCCTTGTTATCCATGAGAACTTGAATAAAACTCCCTGGAGCTCACCCAACCAGAACAGGGTTCCTGCTCTGATGCCAATTGAAATTCAGGTTCCCTCTGATACGATTGTCCTGCACGATGCTGGGACAAGAGGTTCGACAATCGCTTAACAGTAAAACAGAACTTAACAACAAACCAATAACACACAGAAGTTGTTAACCCAGTTCAGTGAAAAACTTTCACCTACGTCTGGAGGGTTTGCACCCAAAGAAAGGAAATCCACTATCTCAAGATTCAGGAATTACAGACACACATGAACAACTCAGTTCATAGTTCACTTCCTAATCTACCCAGTGTATTTCTACTTAGAATCTCAACCTAAGTATGAGAGCCCCTCTCACTTTCTCTCAATCACTGCCACAGTGATTGGTGAATACAATGAACAAGTAAAGTTTGAACGCAATCAAACAACACAGAACCCTTCTTTGCTTTATAGAATCAGTGAGCAAAGAGGATTCACAATTAACAAAGAACGAAGCACAATAACAAATCCTAAAACACTCGATCTCTCTCTATCAGCTTCGGTAGTCTTCATATTTTAGGTCTTCATCCTTTTATAGACTTCAGCAGCGGTAGCATGGGCTCTAGGGTTAGCATGGGCTGAAGAAACAGATTTCAGCAACAGCAATTCAAAACGCAATCTTGATAGATTCGGTTTCTTATTGCACAATTAAAGATAGAAATCAATCTTTTAACAAAGATTGTTTCAACAAATAACAACCCAACAACTTCTGGAATAGCTACCTGCTCCTCAAGTAACTAAAAAACATATCTTCAGTAAATCTTCAGAGGGCCCACAACAGAAACACAAGCTGAGGACTGATGCCCTAGCTTCACGAGGTCAGATGCCACGGCATCTGCTTCGACAATCGGTTGTTTTGACAAAATGCATGGCAACATGTTCCAACAATCTTTATGCTTCAAACAAATGTTTAAGTACGCAAGGAATTGGGCTTATCTTTTGGTTTGAAAGAATTATCTATGCGAGGCATCGATAAGTAGTTGCTTAGGCTATAACATCAAGGAGAGATTCATGAGAACATGTGCTTAGAATGATGTTCTTGAATTGATT